>NW_021144814.1:0-247898 GCF_900634625.1 Parambassis ranga | reverse complement strand
CTATCAGCAGCTGATATTTTAGTGGCATCATGAAATAATGTGGTTGTTCAAAATCTGTGACACTGACATTAATACCTGGTGCTCAGGACTCTCAGCTGCAGACAGGTGAAGTCTTCAAGACATCAGACAAGACATCAGGTGCACAGGCGGGAAAACCTGCTCAGAGACTGCTCACATATTACATGCAAGTTATAATCTGACACTCCATGTATATACATGTACTATACATCACATCAAACTGAGCACAGATTATAGCACATTATTATCAGGAGGAATGAAAACGCCTAAGTGCTGTCGGGAGATTCGGGAGGATTCCTGCTGGGCCGGTGTGGTGCCAAAAAGTGATTGTCTGCCAAAAAGTGAGCCTAAAGCCTTAAAGCTGCCTCTCCGAGTGTCTGTAGTTGGAGCTACAGCTGCTTGGTCTCATCCATCCTGCAGCCACTCATGCTGTAGCTCCATGTCTGCGGTCCTAGCAGACCAGTCACTCTGTGAAATGTAAAGTCTGTGAAGCGGAAAATGGTCACAAGTGTCCAGGAGAGGCTGCAGCTTGTCCTGCTGGGAGGCTTCGTTTGTCTGAGGCTGCTGTGTCTGATAAATGTTTGTATTGGCAGCAGAAGAGGCTGGTTATTGATCTATTTACTCATGTGGGATGAATAACGGGGACAACATGTCCTGTGGTTGCTCTGACTCTCCTCATTTAACACAGGCTGTAATTTAATAACGTAATATGTCATGTTATCAACTAGAAATGCTGTTAAAGGGCCAGTACACCCTATAAAGTGCTGATTGTTATCCAGCCACAGAGACGACCTGCCCATAAAGTGAGCTCTCAGAATAACACTGATGTGATGCAGTCAGCTGGAACAGTCTGGACATGTTGTATTGGATGTTCCTTACCGTCCTCTGTAGTCAGCAGGCTCTGTGTGTGAGTAATCAGAGTACATTACTCCATCTGAGGAATCTGTTACAGATGACATTTGAGGACATTAATCTGTGTTCTGTAACTGAAGACTTTTTCACAGTCAATACTGAACATGATCAATATTGATAGTCATTGATGTTGTACATATGATGAAACATGAATGTGGAAGACATTATTTTACATATGTCTCCCACTGAGTCTCTTCTTCTTCTTCTTCCCCTCTGACCTCACAGATGATTAGTTCACACACAAAGGTTCCAGACATAAATTCACAGATCTGACCAATCTCCTTTCTGATCCTGTGACCACACATATTCTGATTCATTTTGCCTTCATCAATAAGCTGCATGTTGTTGGTCTGAGGTTGTGTTTGTCTAACACTGATCCGCGGTGGTCAGATGAACTTCTGTTCTACAAACCATCAGCATGATAAGAAGAGGAGCAACCTTTAAACATGGCTGTCAAATCTTTTAATAACATGTGTTCAAACAGACAGATGCTGCTGATTCAGTCCAGGACATTAAACATCATGTCAGACGTGAGCTCAGAGATCATTAACTTATGATTGATGAGCTCAGAGCAGCTAATGAAGGATGGAGGAGAGAGATGGAGCTGGAACCATCATCAGTGCAGTCAGATACAGTATTGATCATCGATCCATACTGTGTGATCAGACTGATGTCCTTTGGTCTTCCTCAAAGTTGAAGGTCATAACACAGCAGCATCCTGCCGATGGTTTCTGATTGGTCCCACTCCCATCAGATTAAAATGGATGGGGACACACACTCCGTCCTCTTCATGGCCTCCACCTGCAAAGAGAATCAGAGTCGGTGTGGAGGTGAGTGAGTGTTCACACAGACTCCATCAGCAGCAAAGCAGCACAGACTGACTCCACCCCTCTACTGACCACACAGTCTGCAGATTATAATCTGGGCTCTGCACAAGATTCAGCAGCTGCTTCACTCCTGAATCCTGCAGCCAGTTCCGTCCCAGGCTCAGCACTGTCAGATGGGAGGGGTTGGACTTCAGAGCTGAGGCCAGAGCAGCACAGCTGATCTCTGACAGACCGCAGTCAAACAATCTGAATAAAGAAAAACAGATGAAATCATTGATGATCAATCAGATGTTCTTTCTTTATTTGAGATGTTCCAGGGCTCTAGACTAACTTTTTTCTTAGGTGCACCGCATCACATTTAATATCGTAGTTTGTTTTTCAATCTCTGTCCATATATTTTATGGATCAGGCCTTAACTTGACATCTATCTTAACACAGAAGTTCTTTTCTTCTCTCATCATCTACAGCTATATCTACTGTTTACCTGATGGAGCCAAAGTTTTAGAAACACTGAGGTCCAAACATTGATCTCCATACATATCATCCTAAAATGAATTTGGACTTTGTATAATGAACACAGTTAATAGAATAGAATAGAATAGAATAGAATAGAATAGAAAATACTTTATTCATCCCAAGCCAGGAAATTTCAGTATTGCAGCAGCAAAATACAGTCACTCAAGCAAACTAAAAAACATACCTCTAACGGTAAAAATGAAACAGTATAAACATTATTTACAGCAAAGTAAAAAATAAACATAGGTGCAGAAGCAAAAATGTGCAATTTGGTATGAAGTGATGAAATGATATGATATACAAGAACAGCAGTGTGCAATTTGAAAGTGAAAAACCTAAACCTTGTGCAAAATACAAATAAGTAAATAAATAAAGTGATAATTCATATTATGGACAAACTAGCCAACAAGTCTGCCTGTCAGAAATCCATGATGAAGAAGAGTTCATACAGCACTCTTCATTTCCCTGTTTGCTTTCTCTCTGTATTTTCTGGCTGTCACTCCTCACTTATCTATCTGCCACTGTGACTTCAAATAATATTCAAATCATATACACCTTTATTTATTTCATACTTGTGATTGAGATATATGTTTAGTTTTCTTCAACACGTTTCTAGTGTAGCTACAGTATCTCTCCTCATCTTCCTCACCTCTTCCTCAGTGTCTCCTCTCTTTCTAAAGCTGAGCTCCAGCTGACAGAACCTTTTCATTCTGTCTGTTACAGGAGGAACACTTTTATGCAGATATCATCCTGGCAGTCAATGGTCCACTATAGCAGGATAATAACAATACTTTTGAAATGGTATAACTCCTTAAAACCAGCTGACTGCTGTCAGTCAGAGTGAATCAGCCTTCTGCCTGCCTGTCCACGATATGAGCCTGATGTGTGTCTGTTGTTGGACCACAGGGAGAGAGTCGCAGAGAATGTGTCTCCATCTAACAGCTGGTCGCACCGGTGCAACCTCAGATATTTCTTGGTTGCAACATGAGAAATTAGGTCGCACTCTAGAGCCCTGTGTTCAGATCAACATCACTGTGTCCTCATCAACATGTCAGCACAACATTCACACACCTGTCCATGTCACACAGATCAATAACATGCTGCTGTCCTCAGTCTGTCTCTACAGGGTCAATACTGGATCAATACTT
The DNA here is from genome assembly GCF_900634625.1 of Parambassis ranga. Lineage (NCBI taxonomy): Eukaryota > Metazoa > Chordata > Actinopteri > Ambassidae > Parambassis > Parambassis ranga. Next base: position 244,477 of record NW_021144814.1, on the reverse strand, counting down.
GAATCAGCTGCATGTATTCATCAAGTAAACACTGAAACTAATCAGAGTTCAGAGGATCAGAGAGGACAAACATTCCCTTTAAGGACTAACAGAGGACATGTTCTGTAACAAACACCGGTCTTTGTGACCACAGACTGAATTTAGAACAACTAAAGATCATTTACAGATTCATGGATGAAGCTCTGTGTGAACATCCATTAAACATGAAACATCTACAACAGGAACAGAGAACTGACCTCAGAGTCTGCAGTCTGCAGTCTGGACTCTGCAGAAACCCACACAGCTGCTCCACTCCTGAATCCAGCAGATTGTTCCCTCTCAGGTCCAGCTCTGTCAGATGGGAGGGGTTGGACTTCAGAGCTGAGGCCAGAGCAGCACAGCTGATCTCTGACAGACCGCAGTGACTCAATCTGAATAAAGAAAAACAGATGAAATCATTGATGATCAATCAGATGTTCTTTTTTTATTTGAGATGTTCCAGGGCTCTAGACTAACTTTTTTCTTAGGTGCACCGCATCACATTTAATATCGTAGCTTGTTTTTCAATCTCTGTCCATATATTTTATGGATCAGGCCTTAACTTGACATCTATCTTAACACAGAAGTTCTTTTCTTCTCTCATCATCTACAGCTATATCTACTGTTTACCTGATGGAGCCAAAGTTTTAGAAACACTGAGGTCCAAACATTGATCTCCATACATATCATCCTAAAATGAATTTGGACTTTGCATAATGAACGCAGTTAAATAGAATAGAATAGAATAGAATAGAATAGAATAGAATAGAATAGAAAATACTTTATTCATCCCAAGCCAGGAAATTTCAGTATTGCAGCAGCAAATACAGTCACTCAAGCAAACTAAAAACATACCTCTAACGGTAAAAATGAAACAGTATAAACATTATTTACAGCAAAGTAAAAAATAAACATAGGTGCAGAAGCAAAAATGTGCAATTTGGTATGAAGTGATGAAATGATATGATATACAAGAACAGCAGTGTGCAATTTGAAAGTGAAAAAACCTAAACCTTGTGCAAAATACAAATAAGTAAATAAATAAAGTGATAATTCATATTATGGACAAACTAGCCAACAAGTCTGCCTGTCAGAAATCCATGATGAAGAAGAGTTCATACAGCACTCTTCATTTCCCTGTTTGCTTTCTCTCTGTATTTTCTGGCTGTCGCTCCTCACTTATCTATCTGCCACTGTGACTTCAAATAATATTAAAATCATATACACCTTTATTTATTTCATACTTGTGATTGAGATATATGTTTAGTTTTCTTCAACACGTTTCTAGTGTAGCTACAGTATCTCTCCTCATCTTCCTCACCTCTTCCTCAGTGTCTCCTCTCTTTCTAAAGCTGAGCTCCAGCTGACAGAACCTTTCATTCTGTCTGTTACAGGAGGAACACTTTTATGCAGATATCATCCTGGCAGTCAATGGTCCACTATAGCAGGATAATAACAATACTTTTGAAATGGTATAACTCCTTAAAACCAGCTGACTGCTGTCAGTCAGAGTGAATCAGCCTTCTGCCTGCCTGTCCACGATATGAGCCTGATGTGTGTCTGTTGTTGGACCACAGGGAGAGAGTCGCAGAGAATGTGTCTCCATCTAACAGCTGGTCGCACCGGTGCAACCTCAGATATTTCTTGGTTGCAACATGAGAAATTAGGTCGCACTCTAGAGCCCTGTGTTCAGATCAACATCACTGTGTCCTCATCAACATGTCAGCACAACATTCACACACCTGTCCATGTCACACAGATCAATAACATGCTGCTGTCCTCAGTCTGTCTCTACAGGGTCAATACTGGATCAATACTTGAATCAGCTGCATGTATTCATCAAGTAAACACTGAAACTAATCAGAGTTCAGAGGATCAGAGAGGACAAACATTCCCTTTAAGGACTAACAGAGGACATGCTCTGTAACAAACACTGGTCTTTGTGACCACAGACTGAATTTAGAACAACTAAAGATCATTTACAGATTCATGGATGAAGCTCTGTGTGAACATCCATTAAACATGAAACATCTACAACAGGAACAGAGAACTGACCCCAGAGTCTGCAGTCTGCAGTCTGGACTCTGCAGAAACCCACACAGCTGCTCCACTCCTGAATCCTGTAGCTTGGTCCCTCCCAGGCTCAGCTCTGTCAGATGGGAGGGGTTGGACTTCAGAGCTGAGACCAGAGCAGCACAGCTGATCTCTGACAGACCGCAGTGACTCAATCTGAATAAAGAAAAACAGATGAAATCATTGATGATCAATCAGATGTTCTTTTTTTATTTGAGATGTTCCAGGGCTCTAGACTAACTTTTTTCTTAGGTGCACCGCATCACATTTAATATCGTAGCTTGTTTTTCAATCTCTGTCCATATATTTTATGGATCAGGCCTTAACTTGACATCTATCTTAACACAGAAGTTCTTTTCTTCTCTCATCATCTACAGCTATATCTACTGTTTACCTGATGGAGCCAAAGTTTTAGAAACACTGAGGTCCAAACATTGATCTCCATACATATCATCCTAAAATGAATTTGGACTTTGAATAATGAACACAGTTAAATAGAATAGAATAGAATAGAATAGAATAGAATAGAATAGAATAGAAAATACTTTATTCATCCCAAGCCAGGAAATTTCTCTATTGCAGCAGCAAAATACAGTCACTCAAGCAAACTAAAAAACATACCTCTAACGGTAAAAATGAAACAGTATAAACATTATTTACAGCAAAGTAAAAAATAAACATAGGTGCAGAAGCAAAAATGTGCAATTTGGTATGAAGTGATGAAATGATATGATATACAAGAACAGCAGTGTGCAATTTGAAAGTGAAAAAACCTAAACCTTGTGCAAAATACAAATAAGTCAATAAATAAAGTGATAATTCATATTACGGACAAACTAGCCAACAAGTCTGCCTGTCAGAAATCCATGATGAAGAAGAGTTCATACAGCACTCTTCATTTCCCTGTTTGCTTTCTCTCTGTATTTTCTGGCTGTCGCTCCTCACTTATCTATCTGCCACTGTGACTTCAAATAATATTCAAATCATATACACCTTTATTTATTTCATACTTGTGATTGAGATATATATTTAGTTTTCTTCAACACATTTCTAGTGTAGCTACAGTATCTCTCCTCATCTTCCTCACCTCTTCCTCAGTGTCTCCTCTCTTTCTAAAGCTGAGCTCCAGCTGACAGAACCTTTTCATTCTGTCTGTTACAGGAGGAACACTTTTATGCAGATATCATCCTGGCAGTCAATGGTCCACTATAGCAGGATAATAACAATACTTTTGAAATGGTATAACTCCTTAAAACCAGCTGACTGCTGTCAGTCAGAGTGAATCAGCCTTCATGGATGAACCACACAGGTCAGATAACACTGTCCTCAGACCTGCTGTTCACTCTATCATAATGCTGCGAGCACGTCACGCCCCCTCCCTGAACATGACCGGCTCCTTATCATCATTCAGGTCAACAGCAAATTAGCATAGTAGCAACAAACCCTCCTCCTCCGCTACATGTTCACCTGAACTGTGGTTCCTGCTGTTCACCAGTGAAACATCTTTAATACCTGTCTGTCTGTCTGTCTGTCTGTCTGTCTGTCTGTTGTTGGACCACAGGGCGAGAGTCACAGAGAATGTGTCTCCCTCTAACAGCTGGTCGCACCGGTGCAACCTCAGATATTTTTTGGTTGCAACATGAGAAATTAGGTCGCACTCTAGAGCCCTGTGTTCAGATCAACATCACTGTGTCCTCATCAACATGGCAGCACAACATTCACACACCTGTCCATGTCACACAGATCAATAACCTCCTGCTGACCTCAGTCTGTCTCTACAGGGTCAATACTGGATCAATACTTTAATCAGCTGCATGTATTCATCAAGTAAACACTGAAACTAATCAGAGTTCAGAGGATCAGAGAGGACAAACATTCCCTTTAAGGACTAACAGAGGACATGTTCTGTAACAAACACTGGTCTTTGTGACCACAGACTGAATTTAGAACAACTAAAGATCATTTACAGATTCATGGATGAAGCTCTGTGTGAACATCCATTAAACATCAAACATCTACAACAGGAACAGAGAACTGACCTCAGAGTCTGCAGTCTGCAGTCTGGACTCTGCAGAAACCCACACAGCTGCTCCACTCCTGAATCCTGCAGGTTGTTCCCTCTCAGGTCCAGCTCTGTCAGATGGGAGAGGTTGGACTTCAGAGCTGAGGCCAGAGCAGCACAGCTGATCTCTGACAGACCGCAGTGACTCAATCTGAATAAAGAAAAACAGATGAAATCATTGATGATCAATCAGATGTTCTTTTTTTATTTGAGATGTTCCAGGGCTCTAGACTAACCTTTTTCTTAGGTGCACCGCATCACATTTAATATCGTAGTTTGTTTTTCAATCTCTGTCCATATATTTTATGGATCAGGCCTTAACTTGACATCTATCTTAACACAGAAGTTCTTTTCTTCTCTCATCATCTACAGCTATATCTACTGTTTACCTGATGGAGCCAAAGTTTTAGAAACACTGAGGTCCAAAAATTGATCTCCATACATATCATCCTAAAATGAATTTGGACTTTGTATAATGAACACAGTTAAATGGAATAGAATTGAATAGAATAGAATAGAATCTGCTCTTCGCAGATTCGTCTTCTTCTTCTGGATTTCCTTGATCAATAACATGCTGCTGACCTCAGTCTGTCTCTACAGGGTCAACAGGTGCTGGCAGGGCTCAAACCTACACATGACACGTCTGCTTTGTTGATGTTGTAACTTCAGAGTTGGTGCTGTGCTTCCTCTCAGTGTCTCTGTGTCTCCTTTAAACAGCGTCCTTAAGGCTGCACTGGTGTCCAACATGTTAGGTATGGACGTACTGAATCAGACCCATGAGCCTCAGCAGCTCCTGTTCTTCCTGTGGAGGGAGTATCTGTGTCACTGCTCTCACTGCTCCTCATCCAGCTTCAGAGCGCCTGCACTGAGTGTGTGTCTGATGTCTCTGATTTCATTGGTCCTCATTAAACACCTGCAGGACAGTGTTTGTTCCAGGCTTAAATCCACATGTGCTGTGAGCTGCCTCTTGGTGTTCAGTCTTTCCTGTGTCTGCTGTACTTTTGGTATCTTCTGTCCTGACTCTTCCTGGCCTCTTCACCTCTGCTTCTTCTCTCACAGCTTTGACTTGTTGTTCTTCATCTGGACAGATATCAAACATCAACATCTTTCTCAGGTGTCAGATCTGCTGCCTCTCACCTGCTCATTAGTTATGACACATACAGTTCTGTCATGAGAATCATCCAGCTCTCCTTATCTTTACTTTTAAATCAGTAAACACTGAGAGCTTCCTCCTGTTTCTGGGCTCTGGTGAAGAACATGTGTTGTATATGAGCTGGGTTCTTCAGATCCACATCACTCTTTAAACGTCCTCTTCAGCGCCTCACTTTGATCTCTTTTGTTGTCCTCAAAATCAAACTATTACAAACTTTGATCAGCTCTTCTGCTGTGATGGACTGTCTCTGACTTTTCCATCATACTGCTGGCAGCACAGAGACAGAGCCCTGAATCCAGTTCCTCCAGGTTTCTGTCAGGGTGCCATGCAGACTCAGGTGTGGTGGGGCTGAAACTGCACCATGCTCTTCCTCTGATGTGATATTCAGACAGTGAAACATTGGTATAAATCAGGCCTGACTAACAGGAGCATTTCAGAGGCCTGTCCTGGCCGGACTTCATTAGAATCATTTCTATACAGTGTATGTACTGAACTCCAGCCACTAGCTACGTTTCAAAGGCTGTTAAAACCTGAGAGGAGGAAGGAGGAGGATTGTTCTGCCATCCCTTTACATCAGGCTCCTTTTCTACCACTCTCTGTGCACACATATATTCTCACTTATATATCATTCTGCTTCTGTTGTTGGACAGGAAGACGTCCAAAGGACACCAGTGTGAAGAAGATGATGGTCCTTCAGTCAAACTGTCTGTGGATCCTTCTCTACCAGTGCTCTGTGCAGTCTGAGACAAAATGGACTTCCATTGTTATCATCTATGATAATAATGACAACTGACCTCAGAGTCTGCAGTCTGCAGTGAGGACTCTGCAGTCCAACACACAGCTGCTCCACTCCTGAATCCTGCAGGTGGAAGTTCTCACTCAGGTCCAGTTCTGTGAGATGGGAGGGGTTGGACTTCAGAGCTGAGGCCACGACTTCACAGTGAGTCTCTGAGAGTCCACAGTTAGAAAGTCTGTCAAACACCAAAACAGAAAACCTGTTATTAAAGAAGACACTTAATATGGACCTTATTTGAAGACAGGTGGACACGTCCTGTTGGACATGTTGCTCTTCACATCAGTGGTTCAGCCTGTCTGATCTGACTGTTTGACATGAAACCATAATCCTCATCAGACTGTTAATCTGTGCTGTAATCTGCAGATGGAGTAGAGAACATGGAGTTCTGTAAATATTCTGGATGATTCTGTCCGTGTGTCAGCAGATCACTGTGACATCATCAACATGATGTCATCACTGTAACGCTGCAGCTACAGCTACACACTGAGGCCGATCATGGTGTTCAGAGATTTAACAGCCTTCAACACAAACAACACAGCTGAAGAACATCTGAGACAAAGACACAGCTGACACGTGGACCTCTAAAGAACCACACAGTGTGGATCTGTGAAAACCTGAACCACTAATCTACACTGATTCACAATCATCATCACATCTGGACTCACTGAGCCTTCCTGCAGTTCCTCACAGCTGAAATCAGTCTCCGTCGTCCCTCCTTTGTTGTATTGTACTTGTTCAGGTCCAGCTCTTCCAGAACCTCCTCTGACATCTGCAGCATGTAGGCCAGCGCTGAGCAGTGGACCTCAGAGAGTTTCTTCTCTGATCTGGTCCCTGACTGCAGGAACTCTTGGATCTCCTGATGGACTGAGAGCTCGTTCATCTCCATCAGACAGTGGAAGATGTTGATGCTTCTGTCAGGAGAGATTTCATCAGTGTTCATCTCCTTCAGGTTGTTGATGGCTCTCTGGATGGTTTCTGGTCTGTTCTCTGTCTGACCCAGCAGGCCTCTGAAGAGTTTCTGGATGATTCCTGGTCTGGTCTCTGTCTGACCCAGCAGGCCTCCTAAGAGCCTCTGGTTGGACTGCAGAGAGAGGCCATGAAGGAAGCGAACCACCAGGTCCAGGTGGCCATGTTTACTCTGCAGAGATTTCTCCATGACTCTCTTCAGGAAGTCATCCAGAGAGGAGTGTCTGTAGTCGTCTCCCAGGAAGTCCTTCAGCCCCTTGGTGGTCCTGTTGGTGTAACAGAGGATCAGGTGGAGAGCAGCCAGAAACTCCTGAACACTCAGATGGATGAAGCAGAACACCTTGTCGTGGTACAGGCCTCTCTCCTCTTTAAAGATCTGTGTGAACAGTCCTGAGCACACTGAGGCTGCTCTGATATCGATGCCACACTCTGTCAGGTCTGATTCATAGAAGATCAGGTTTCCTTTCTGCAGCTGCTCAAAAGCCAGTTTCCCCAGAGACCGGATCATCTCCCTGCTCTCTGGATTCCAGTGTGGATCTGTCTCAGCTCCTCCTTCATACTTGACCCTCTTCACTTTGGCCTGAACCACCAGGAGGTGGATGTACATCTCAGTCAGGGTCCTGGGCAGCTCTCTTCCCTCTTTGCTCTCCAACATGTCCTCCAGAACTGTAGCAGTGATCCAGCAGAAGACCGGGATGTGGCACATGATGTGGAGGCTCCGTGATGTCTTGACATGGGAGATGATCCTGCTGGCCTGCTCCTCCTCTCTGAACCTCCTCCTGAAGTACTCCTCCTTCTGTGGGTCGGTGAACCCTCTGACCTCTGTCGCCATGTCCACATAGTCAGGAGGGATCTGATTGGCTGCTGCAGGTCTTGTGGTGATCCAGAGGCGAGCAGAGGGAAGCAGCTTCCCCCTGATGAGGTTTGTCAGCAGCACATGCACTGAGGTGGACTCTGTGACATCAGTCAGGACCCGAGTGTTGTGGAAGTCCAGAGGAAGTCGACACTCATCCAGACCGTCAAAGATGAAGAGCACCTGGAGGTGCTGGAAGCTGCAGATTCCTGCCTCTTTGGTTTCAGGGAAGAAGTGATGAACAAGCTCCACCAAGCTGAACCGTTTCTCTCTCAGCACATTCAGCTCTCTGAAAGTGAATGGAAATGTGAAGTGGACGTCCTGGTGGTCTTTGTCTTCAGCCCAGTCCAGACTGAACTTCTGTGTTAGGACTGTTTTCCCGATGCCAGCCACTCCCTGTGTCATCACTGTTCTGATTGGTTCCTGTCTTCCAGGTGAGCCTTTGAAGAGGTCTGCTGGTCTGATGGGGGTTTCTGGTCTGTGTGCTTTCCTAGATGCTGCTTCAATCTGTCTGACCTCATGGTCCTCGTTGACCCCTGCAGTCCCCCCCTCTGTGATGTAGAGCTCTGTGTAGATCTGGTTCAGAAGGGTCGGCTCTCCTGCTTTAGCGATGCCCTCAAACACACACTGGAACTTCTGCTTCAGGTTAGACTTGAGTTTACGTCCACACTCTGCAGCTGCAGATCCTGAACAAACAGTAAATGTGATGAGTGACTGAACTTCCTGACAGTCTTCAGTCAGAAGTGACAGATGTGCTGCAGATGTCTGCATCATGTTAACAGCAGAGTGTGTAGATGGAAACTTCATTTCCTCTTTCCATCATGTTAAAGCTCTTAAATCCTCTTACTGCTCTGCAGACGCTCAGCCAGCTCCTCCTGCTCCATCCTCCTCAGGAAGTCCACCGTGATCTGCACAAAGGACTCTCTGCTCCTCCTCTGCTCTTCATCCTCCTCATCCTCCCTCTGGCTCTCACAGCATTCTGGGTAATCTGGACTCAGAAGCTTCTGGATCTTCTTCAGCTCGGCCTTCACAAAAGTGAGGATGTTGTCCTCCAGCAGCTGGAACAGAGAGACACAAGCATCAGGTCCATGTTGGACAGACTGACAGTCCGCTGGTCTACAAAGTGCAGCATGGAGACACAACAACACAACACATGGACCAGCAGCTGTTCTACATGTACACACCAGAAATATGGAGTCCAGCTGTGTCTGATGCTGCTGGGCAGACGGACCACCGGGAGTCTCTGAGCTCTGCTGGTGGACTCTGTGGACCAATCAGGAACAGTTAGCCCACATGATGTCACATGATGTCAGCACACATGCAGAAACAGCAGCTGCTTCCAGAGTGTGTGTTCTGTGCTGAACACACACGGCTGTGCTCTGAAACAGGCCGTCAGCTCTGAACCTGCAGCTGTTTGAAGCAACTCAGATCTTACTGCTTCAAGGAAGACCGGACTTCTCCTTTAAAGTCAACAATGACATCCTTTGACCCATCACTCCTCAGAGACACAGAGCTGGGCCCTGGTCCTGGTCCTGGTTCTGGTGAGTCTGGTCTCTTCTTGTTCCTGGTACAGAGATAAAAATCATCAGCTGATGTTTCACAGTGACTGCAGGAGGAAGAAGCAGCTACCAGAAGAAAGGAGCCATGTGTTACTGTGTGTGTTACTGTGTGTGTCTGTGTGTGTGTGTTACTGTGTTTGTGTGTGTTACTATGTGTGTGAGTTAATGTGTGTGTGTTGCTGTGTGTGTGTGTATGTGTTATTGTGTGTGTGTGTGTGTTACCTGTTCATGTTGCTGAGCAGCTGCAGTGACAGATGTGCTTCTTCCTCTCTTTATTCTCACAGAGCCCTGCAGAGGACAACGCAACACAAAGGCTGCAGTTTGTGACACAAAATGGCCGCTTTGCTGCGCTGGTCATGTGACATAAGAGAGGGCGTCATAATAAAAACTACAAGCGTCTACTAAACTTATTTTAGAGGCCAAAACAACACAAAGGACTGAAAAGCCTCACAGAGTTGGGATGAGCATAAATTCATACCATCCCATATTCAGACACCCATCAACTAACACTAGCTGGAGACTGCAATTGTGTAATTGATCCCTTATTAGAGAGATCCTCCACCCGTACCATTCACAAATCTAAAACAGCAGTATGTATAGAAAATGTTCTGCAAGCATGATCCCGGGACAAGATAGCTCTAAAAGAAGTTTGAAATCCGGCCAGGACGTGCGAGACAGAAGCTACTGCTAACATGTCTGAATCTGTTCCAGAGGAAGAAGAGCAGCAACACCCACAAGCTGACACCGAGGCTGTCCTTGACCCGGCTGTTCCTCAAACTATTCAGGAAATAACAGCAAATATAACTCGGGTGATTGATGAAAAGCTCGGGCCTTATCCCAAAGGATACAAGCACACGGCCAGCAGCTGAAAAAGATGGAGGAGAAAAGCACTGAGGCAGAGAATAGGATTGCTGCGGCTGAACACACCTGTGAGACAGTGGACACAGTGGGATTGTCATATTAAATATTGTAATATTTAAAAAAGAAATGATTGATATTGCTACGATGCCAGAAACACATTTGAATGATAAGGAACATGTAAAGCTGCAGCAGTGCGGCTGTGATCCAGTTTATTTCTCATCTTTCTCCACCAAAAGCAGAGGGGTGGCAATACTCATTAGGAGAAATGGACCAGTTCAAGAGTCCAAATGCATTAAAGATAAACATGGACGGTTTGTCCTTATCTCGGCCTCCTTACACGGGGAGGACTTTGCTCTCTTAAATGGCTACTGCCCTCCATGTCATCCCCTTAACTTTTTGACAGAGGCTTTTGCCAAGTGACTTTAATTGCCTTGTGAACCCTCTGATGGACAGGTTTCCTCTTGGTGCTTTGGCCCTATCAAAACAGTCCAAACAGATCATTGGTCTTTGTGAGGACTTTGGTTCTGTGGATGTTTATAGGACACTTCACCCAGCAGATAAGGAATCCAGCTTCTTTTCTAATCCTCATAATTGCCATACAAGAACTGATGACTTTTTGCTCCAAACAGCTGACAGAATGAGCTGTTTCCTGTTCAATTGGAAGCATAATAACATCAGACCATGCAGCAGTGTATATGAATGTTAACATTAAAGAATCCTTAGAAACCCACGAGTTGGAGAATGGACCCCTCAATTCTAAAAGATCAAAAATTCATATCATATTTTAACTACAGAATTCAAGCATGTTTTCACCACTAACTCTCCCTCGGCTACCGACTCGTCCCTGCTCTGGGAAACCTCCGAGGCTTCTGCCAGGGGGTTGATCATGTGCTATACAGCTGCCAAAAGACGGAACAATATGGAACAACAAATCTTGGTAGAAAAAAGGTTCAGTCTATCACAAAGGGAATATATTAAGAAACCTACAGCAGCTAAGCTGAAGGAAATTACCGCCATTCGCTCCACATTAGACTCCTTGTTCACAAAAAGGTTGGGGGAAAATTCGGATATGCAAAACAAAGGTTATTTGAACATGGGGACAAACCGGGGAGATTTTTACTTACATCAGTCGGAACAAGCCGACAATGCTAAAACTCTGATGGAAGCTTTTTTCTCCAAACTTGATCTCCAACTATATCACAAGATCAGAAATCTAAATGAAATGCCCCGATCTCAGTGTCTGACCTGCGTGAGGCCGCTCAGCTTATTGAATCAGGCAAAGCACCAGGCAGTGACGGTGCTGGTAGTGAGTTCTAGAAGGAATTTCTAAATATTTGATTGGAGCCTATGATGAATATGTTTAATCATTCTTTTGAATGTGGCACCCTCCCACCATCACTAAGGGAAGCCAATATTTCACCAATGCTCAAAAAGGGAAATGCTCTGAAGACTGCGCCTCATATAGGCCGATCTCTGTGCTGAATGTGGATTTAGATAGGGTCTGTGGATACCCTATCTAACTTCCACTGTGACAGAGAGACTGGCTTCACTGTGATGCAGCGTTCTTCACATTTACTGCCTCACCTTCAGACTTTAGCTCCTTCACAGATAACAATCTGTCTCTAATCTGTTAGCGTAGCGATTTGTTTGCCCCTTGACCCGCTAACTGGCTGGTTCACAATGATTGGCTGTAAGGTCTGTCAGTCAAGCTAACTTGACCAATGTGCTGCCTCCTATGTGTGTAGGATCAGACAGAGACAGTCTTCTCTACCGCTCTGTGGGATCGTTCCTTCTCTTTCACAGACGTCATTCTGTGCACATCCACTGTTTAGTTATGTTGCGTCTCCAAAAACTGTGGAGGATGAAATGTGATTTTAGAAAAAGTGTGGGTGTTACATCCCCCACATCCCCCGCGGCTGCTACGCCCATGGTTCCAACAATCACAGAAATGCTGCCAACACCATGAAGTCATCAATATAGTTCAAACAGAAATCAATACAAAGACATGAAGGACACTTCAACACCTGAGGGACGAGACAGAGGACAGACTTCATTCAGGCTGCAGCAGGGAGCTGCTGGACAAAAGCTCCACCTCACTGAGCTGACCGTCCACACAGAGACAGTCAGAGACAAGAGTCCTCACAGACACACAGACAGAGAGTCCCCACAGACAGAGTCCTCACAGAGACACACAGACAGACAGAGTCCTCACAGAGACACACAGACAGACTCACCTTCACAGAGAAAAAGACGCTGCGCCACAACCAGAGGACAAAGTGAAAGTGAACTTTGATCAGACTCACCTGAACAGTCAGAGCTGTTCTTCTTCCTCTTCCTGCTGAGTCATCCACACAGGAAGCAGCAGCAGAGTTTGACTGAGTCCATCGTCTCTGAAGACATATTTTCATCCAGCGGGGACCTGACAGAGACAGAACGCAGCTACGATCTGGATCAGAGGACAGTTTAAAGTCACTGACAGACTTCAGAGTTCACACAGAGCTCTGACCTGCGTCAGGGGACCGTCCTCCTGAGGGAGGAGAGGAGGAGGACAGGACAGACAGGAAGAGACATGCAGCAAACATCAAGGCTCACAGAAGACAAAGCAGCTGAAACACTGGTTCATGTGGTCAGACAGAGTATTGATTATGTATCAGAGCTGATCAGTCCTTTGATCTTTCTCCCAGAAGAAACCAAACACTAAAACTCAATCTACAGAACTCATGGTTCTCCTCATGAATCCGGGCACTGACAGGTTTCCATACATTAGCAAACAGAAGCTAACAGAGTTAGCAGACAGACGAGGAGGCGGGGCTTTCTTGGTCTAGAAGCTTTATTGATCATTGTTTACATTTCACGATGCATTCCACAAACACGGCTCCAGCTGGGAGCTTTTTATCGTCACAACTGAAGTATGAAGTTTATCATTCACAATTATACTTGCAGAACAAACAAATGCTCAAAGTTTCCCAAAGTCACAGCGAGTTGTAACTTGATGCAGACATCAGCTCCACAGACAGCATGGTTATTAATGACCTCTAATCCCTTTTTCTGTTTCTGATGTATGAATGTAAACGTCTTCCTTCCAGAGCTTCTCACTAAACAGCTGCAATGACATGAAAGTACGACTCGTGTTTGGTCTGGCAAAGGTTCTGTAGATGTTTCTAGCTAAAGTTACTCAGAAGCCATGAAGGTTTTTAAATGAAACTTTGCTTTCTTTATGAAGTCAGTGTGGTCTTTGTGACATGAAATAATGTCCCCTCCTGATCTGAGCTGTGATCAGGTCTTCCTCTCTCGCCGTCTGAGGACAGGAGGACGGTCTGTCCTCTGAGACTCTGCTGGAAGCTGCTTTGGACCGGCTGTGACGGAGAACACCTGGAACATGTTCAGCTCTCCACAGTCAGTGTTTACATACCTGGTGCTTCTCATAGACAATCGGGCAGCTGAACACTCCAACCAGACCTGAGGAGGAGCAGAGCTTCATCAGAAAACATGTTCCCTGGTCTCACCAGCAGGGGGAGCTGATGCTGTTACACAGTTACAGCCCCCGTGCATGATGGGAAATGTGAGCGTCCCTCACCCAGAATAAGGAGAGTGAGCCCGTTGAACAAGGTGCCGACGTAGGTCAGAATCCACATCAACACGGCGAACTGCACAGACACCACAGAAGAAGAAAAAGTCAAACAGACGTCACCCTGAACGACCACAAATCACAGACAGCCGCAAAATGTATCATTGATTTATCAAAGCTCACAGTGATGGAGCTGTGACCATCAGACTCACCTGACACTGATTTATTTTAGATACTTTAGTAAGTAAGTAAGTAGTACTGGTTTTCAGAAAACAGAACCAGAGAGTTTCCTCCTGCTGCTTCCTCACATCCACACAGTGACTGAGTATTAAGACTGTAGCCTAAAGAGGCTCCATTTGAATCCTCTGCAGAGTTTCCAGTCCATATCTGACACTGAGTGAAATTAGCTAAACCTTTACATCCATTAAGAAGCCAGAGAACTTCACTCGTAGAACACGGACCACTGCGGACAGCTGCAGTTAAATTTAAAAACTCCACCATGTAGACCATAGGTTCTCAATGTGCGGCCCGTGGGCCAATGACGGACCGCAGAAAAACGTATGGCCGTCCGCAATGAATTATATGAATTTGTGTTATGATATGAATTTTAAAAGACCTAAAATGTCTTTTAAAATTGGTTTGGGTTTTCTCCACATGACAAAGTGCCAACAACTGTAATTTGCAAAGTTTGCACAGAGAAGGTTCGTACTTCGGATGGCAACACAACAAACCTTTTTAACCACGTGATGCACCTGAGGCAGCATCCCAAACTATTTGCTGAGGGCCAAACAGTGAGGCCAACCACACAGCAGCCAGTGGTAACGGCGAAAAAAGACACAGAAACAGCCAACTATAACACAAGCCTTTGATAAAAGCACTGCATATGAAAGGAGTAGCAAACGGTGGAAAGAGGTGACTGACGCAGTCACTTTTTACCTAGCAAAAGATATGACTCCTATCAAAACAGTGGAAAACTACGGTTTCAAAAGACGGCTCAAATTGATCCGCGGTACGAGCTGCCCAGCTGCAAATATTTCTCCAGCTCTGCCATTCGTGGTCCAGCCGAACTTCAGAGCCTTATTTAACTTTGACAATTCATTATATTGACAACTGGAAGCTCTGCAGTGCCACACTTCAAACTACATACTTCCCACAAGATCACACAGGTGAACTCATAGCGCAAGGTCTGACGGACGCTTTGAATGCTGGGGACTCAAAGAGGATCACATGACCTGCATGACCACAGACAGTGGGACTAACATGGTGAAGGCCTTGGAACTTAACAACTGGACTCGTCTGCCCTGCTTTGGGCATAGACTGCATCTAGCCATTGGTGAGTGAAGATAAATAAATCATGTTATTATCATTTATAATATATTTTATTATTATATAATTTTCTTAATAAATTGACTTAATAAAATTATTCCAGAATAATCTCATTAAGTCATTTTATAAAGAATACACCCCAATAATATTTTTTTCTCTCAATAATTCACAATTACTGATTCAAATTTGTTTTGTGCTGAT
Organism: Parambassis ranga; assembly: GCF_900634625.1. Classification (NCBI taxonomy): domain Eukaryota; kingdom Metazoa; phylum Chordata; class Actinopteri; family Ambassidae; genus Parambassis; species Parambassis ranga. The sequence goes on along the minus strand of NW_021144814.1, from coordinate 229,041 downwards.
TGGATTTAGTCAAATTTAATTATTAAATCTGGTTAATATATCCTGCTCTTCCTCTTACAGAAAAAAAGTGGCAAAGACCCTCGTGCACAATATCTGTCTGCAAGAAAGTGGTGAGTGCTTTCTCCTTCAGCTGGAAGAAGAAGAGGGATTTGTGTCGAGCTCAAACAGAAATGAAACTACCACAACAAAAGCTCATCACCAACACCATGGGGGTCCAAAACTTGCAATGATTGAGAGACTGTTGGACCAAGAAAAGGCCATTTCTCAGGTCCTGAAGTCAGACAAGAAGACAAGGCACTTGGTACTAACATGGCAAGATCTTGATGTAACGGAATCCTTAAAGAAAGCCCTTGGTCCATTGAGAGATTTCACTGATGACTTTCAGGGGAGGACTATGTGAGCGTGTCTTATATCAAGCTGTCCTGCACCTGCTGAAAACCAACCTTCTTAACCTGAATGAGGATGACAGTGAGCTAACCAAAGCAATTAAGACAACTGTCCTTAACCACCTCACTGAAAAATACCAGGATCCAGCCACTGATGTCCTACTGGACGTGGCTTCACTTGTTGATCCGAGGTTCAAAACCCAATACATTGACAGTGACAAGAAAGAGGCAGCACACGCCAGAGGTGCGTCTGAGCTGGAGTCCATGCTAAAAGCACAAGCACACAGTCAGCATCCATCCACATCGCAGACTCCTCAGGCAGAAGAACAAACCCCAGCAAAGAAAGTAAAGAAAACACTGGCCAGCTTCCTAAAAATCTCAAGTGCTGTATCTGCAGCTGCCACATCTGCTTCCCCATCTCTCAGAGGCAGTAGATGGGGAACTGAAGGCCTACCTGTCCACTCCAAATGCAGACAGTGAGATGGATCCTCTTGAATGGTGGAGACTCCATGAGGGAAACTTTCCAAGGGTTAGCCAACTAGCTCCAAAGTATCTCTGCATTCCAGCAACAAGTTCTCCCTCAGAGCGTGTTCAGCACCAGTGGCAACATGGTAACAGGCCAAAGGGCTTCTCTCAAGCCAGATAAAGTGACAAGTTGGTTTTTCTAGCTAAAGATCTGTGACTCTAATCTGTCATACTGTGTCTCATTTTTACATAGGGAGAGATCAAAGTTCCCAGATTATATATATGTATATGAAAAATATGTTCTAAAGCTGCTGGATGTTTTTGTTCTGGTTTTTACATTGATAATGTTCTAAATGCACCTTAAGAGATAACCTCAGGTAGCTAAGTTTACATTTTGATTTGACATTTTCAATAAGCCATTTAGCGTTTCATATTTATTTTATTTATATACTTTTAAATAAGCATTGAGTGTTACATGAAGCAAGCTTTCATCATTGAAATTCTGTTTGAGAATTGTTTTATTTTCCACTTTGCTGCTATTACTGAGCTCTCCAAAACCAGGTGAACTGAAGATTTATAAGAGTGTTGTTTGTTGTTGTATTGTTTTAAATCTAAGTTCAGTTCATTTTTAAGAGGAGACTGAGAGACTTATGTTTACATTCTTTTAAAATGTTACTTGACACGTTTGCACAAGCCGGTTCATTAAAATCTGTTGAGGAAGATATTGGCCTTGATTTTGTTACGTTTTTACACAGAGAATAGTTTGGTTCTAAATGAACTTTACTTGTAGTGACTATTCTTAAAAATCATTTTGATGGCAGGTTTATTTAGTCCGTGTTCAGGCAGACAACCAGACAAACCTTTTCCCTGCTGTCTCTCCTGTGCTGGTAAAAAACATTTACCCACCCAGGTGCATGCTGGTCTACCTGTGTCAAGTGCTTACCTAAATAACCTTGGTGCCCCCTAGTGACGCTAAATGGCAACAATAGTTAAACCAAGTAAACTAATCAAAAACAAATGTACATTAAATAAACATGCTAAATAATAACTAACCCAAAAATAAACTAATTATTCAAATACACAAATTGGTAAAATAGCTCCTGCATTACTGTTAGAATGAATCGTGATAAAATCGTGATTTTGCCATTAAAAAATCGTGATATAATATTTTTGCCACATCGCCCACCCCTAATATTGATAAATCTACATTAATCCAATCCCTGAACACACTCGATCCACCAAGTGATTCACAAACTGAACCGATCACATGACTCGTACGTTCGAAGCTCTGAACTGCTTCAAACGTCACTCAACTGCTTCACACGTCACTCAACTGCTTCAAACGTCACTCAAGTGCTTCAAACGTCACTCAAGTGCTTCAAACGTCACTCGGCACTGTGGTTCGAAACAATTGCTTCATGAGCGACCGCGCATGTGTCGGAGCCTCGGGTGTCAGACGACCATCCTTAATCACATCTGACTCATTGACTGAACATATGTCCAAACAGTCACACAAGCACAAAGCATCTGTTCCTGCTTCATGTCAGGTTTCTATAGCACAAGTTCACATTTCCACAATTCATTCTCTCATCTGGCTTCAATCAATACTTCAGTTTCAACAATACAATTGATCTCATCTTCAAGCTGCATCTTTCCTATAGTTCATATTCACAACCATCTCCTGTAAATACATCCCTCTCTCATTCAGTGTAAACTGCTACAAACATGCATCTTCATTCTGCTCTTTGTGCATCAAACACTCTTCTGTCTCTGTGTTTGTCCCGCTCATGTCAAAGAGCACTGAAATGTGTGCTGAGGTAAAGTGCTTGTTACATTCAGAACTTAGTTTCATCATGGAACATTTCAACAGGTGTACCCGGCGTCACACTGGACAAAGAACAGCATCTGCGCGGGAACATGCCCAACTCTTAACAGCCATTGTTATGATAGAAAACGTTGATAAAACATATGAGAGCAGCGCAGCGACTGTCTGCTCCAACTCTGAATCAATATGAACTAACATGTCAGCGCACAGTCACTGTTACCGACCTGTATTCAGCAGGTAAAGAGGAGGAATGAGGACGCAGGTCTGTATGTTTCCCTCTGCTCCAGATCGCACCTGAGGAGAAGCAGGCGTTCCGCCCCCCTAATCGTTCCCCGGGGCAACTCACAGGTGTACAAAGGTTCCGCCCCCACTTTCCCCATAAATGTAGCGCTTGATGACAACGTTCATACTTTCTCATTGAACACAAAACAACACAGTAACAGTACACACCTCACAAAATGTCCACAATCATTACAAATAACTTTTGTGCTCAACCTACCTGATCCACTTCACCTGGAGCTTTGTGGACGTACATTCAGCACTTGTTTTGGTTCAGACACGTCATTGACTGCACTGTTCAGTAGGTCAGGACAATAGACACAAGTCCCCTGACTTTGAAAACATTGAACATCATATTTCTTTCATTTACTGGAACCAAACCCTTCAGCATCTTCAGCTTTCAGTGTTAACAGCATCCATGTTATTCAGACAGTCATGAGACAGGAAGTGAAGGAGTGTGTTTCTGTTCAGGAAGAAGTGGAGCTGTGCATGAAGTCCAGTTACAGATCATAACAGTGATTCTAAGATGAAGAAACCTTCATTTGTCCCACACAGAGCTTCAAAGTTAAACAGCTTTCTTTCTTCTTCTTCACTTCATGCCTGCTTGTTCTAAGATGCTAAATCACAGCATGGTTGGACATCAGTCTGCTGTGATTCTTGGAACGTGCATGAAACAGTCTCTACATGATCTGAGTGCATCAGTGACAGAAACTCCTGCAGCCTCTTCATCTGACAGGGGAACCCCGGGGACCGACACAGGGCCTCCATGAAGACTGAGGGCCGCTCCAGTCGCTCCCATCGTTTCCATGAACCTGAACGGAGAGCGAGGACGATTAATATTGGAACTAACGCTGCAGCACAGGACCATGACATCATTCCTTAAAGAGCTCAAACACAGACATAAAACATGATGTGGAACAGAAACACAAACAAAGATATTTATAGAATATTATTGTCATGACGGTTTAAAGCTTCGCCACCAGGGGGCGCTACTTCCAGCGACACTGTGCAGGGCTATCCATCATGGCTACATCAGTGGGTAATTCAGACTCAGATTTGGGCATTCGCCCAGCCAGTGGCATGCAGCGATGATGACGTGACTTCATAATGTCTGAGAATATCTGAGGTTTTTTTATTGCTACTTTAATCTCAGAAGTTCTGGGATTATTCTCAGAATAAACTCGCTGATTCATTCATTGAGTCACCTAAAGATGACAGGAATTATAGAGCAGCTGTTTCATGGAGGCTTCACTGATGTTTCTGATTTTAATTTGCTTTTTAATCACCAACAGTACAAATGTTTATCACATGTTGCCGTCCAACAAAGGACCAAAGGTTTGTGTTATTAAGTTCTTCTTATTTATGAATGCTCCCTGTACTTACCAATGTGTTGTGAAGTTAATAAAAGCTGAACACAAATCTTCTGCTCCTTTGTTGGATGGCAACATGTCATCAACAGTTGTTCTGTTCTATCACAGCAGGTTTATGTAAAATTCAAATGAATACACAGGCACAGAAAATCACCATTTGAGAATCACACATGTGTCCATGGCGTCTCCCTTCTCCACGATAAGGTGAACAGCACTGGAGGAGCTGCTCTTTGGTCTTCTGTCTGCTGCTGCAGGGTCACTCAGGGGTCGCTCAGTTTCCACGTCCTCACAGAGGAGAAAGCAAAGAGGAGGACAGAATCAATCATCAGCTGCACGTGGTGCGTTAGCACACAGTAGCCACAACGCACTGCAAATGTGATTCAGAGTCTCTGCAGCTGCACATGTAACGGGTACCGTAGCAACGGCACCGGGCTGCCAGATAAACTCCTGAAATTCAGGAAAGAAATGATGAGGCAGGGCGACAGCGTGTCAGTTCACAGTGCGTTCTCTGCAGTAATTTATTTGGACATTTCAGAAAATACTTATAACAATAACTCTTATTGTTCAGACTCATTATGTCCAATGTACGTGCAATATCGAATGTCCTTTCAACATGAATCAATCATAAATCAACATCAATAAATTTCAGTCCATCTCAAAATAAAACACATTTCCAAAAATGTCTTTTCTTACTCTTTATACTCAAAATATATGGACTATTGTAATATTAAGCTATTCAAAATGTTTTTACAAACTTCTACTAACAGTCTTTAATATAAACTGTCTTTTGATGAGTATAACTCATTCACTGTAATCACCATACTGCAAAGACCCATCAAACCAAGGTTAACAACTCTTTACTTAACTCTGTCTTACTCATATTCAATCCTAAACATTTTATCCACACCTCATTTGGCAAAACAACTCATAACCAAGTGGGAGCAAACTTATACGGAGCTCACTGATGAGGCAGGGCGACAGCGTGTTAGTTCTCAGTGCGTTCTCTGCAGTAATGAGGAAAATCCACCTGTAGCGCAGAGAAACCCAGCACTCGACGCTGCCCCCTGCTGTTCTGGAGTGGTTATTACATACCCATTTTTTTTTTTAAAGGAAAACCCTTACAAAACACACATTTTACGTTTCTCAAGTATATACCTATTCCAAAAACAAACAATACATTACAAATTTGTTACTCCCAAAACACAAATGTGACACTTTTGTGGCCGTCACACACACACAGTCACTGACAAACTGTTTATCTGTCCCACAACTTTCAACAACAAACCTACACTCTGTGTCCTACAGTGGAAGACATTATTTTATATATATATATGTGTGTGACGGAGCTCAGGAGGGAAGGAAACTATTTAGGGTGCTAACAACGCCACCCGGGGAGGCAAGGGCCTCAACCCAGGAAATAAAAGGACACACAGGTTCGAATCACACGCAGGGCAAGGATCGGGTACCACAAAAAAAACGATTTGTTTAATTACAGAAATCAAGAGTAAGATCCATAGTCCATGTTGTTTTAATTATAAAATATGTTGCCAGTTCAGCAAATGAGAAAAATAAAACAAAAACTGACAAGGCTGTGGCTCACCAGGGGCAGAGGAACAAATCAATAAGGGATAAAACTTCACACCTGTGGCACTACACTCCAAATGAAAAATCGTGAAGAAAACCCACCACCAGGGAAGGGGGACCACCACCGCTGGGCCACAGCTCCTGTAAGGCAAGGCAAGGCAAGCTTTATTTATATAGCACCATTCATACACAAAGCAATACAGAGTGCTTTACATAAGATGAAATCACAGAATATAAACATTTTAAAACATTAAATTAAGAAGGAAATTAAAATAATAAAAAGAATAAAATCATAAAAAACATCAAATAGAATCAGGATGATTAAATGAGAAGAGTGCAGTCAAGAAATTAGGAGAACGCTGCAGTAAACAAATGAGTTTTCAGGCCTGACTTAAATGAAGTGACTGTCTGAGCAGACCTCAGGAAGGCTGTTCCACAGGTGAGGGGCAGAATAACTGAATCCTGCTTCACTCCGTCTGGTTCTGAGCCTGGGTCCACACAGTAGGCCTGTCCCTGATGATCTCAGGCGTCTGGATGGTTCATAGGGGACCAATAAGTCCAGGATGTATTTTGGTCCAAGACCATTCAGTGCTTTGTAGACCAGGAGTAAAGTTTTGAAATGTATCCTGACCGGTGTGATGTGGTCCATTTTCCTGGTGTTACTCAGAACTCAGAAGTGTGGATGCGGCTATTGTAATGACTTGAGTTACCCTAACCTAACAACAAAAAATAAATCAGTCACTGCGTGCTGTTATGCCGGTGGTTTCTTCCTGACGCGTCTCCTGTCCAGCGTGTCATAAATCACAGTCCAAACTTCTATATTATTAATAAGTGCATTTTTATTCTGATACCGTCATGTCCACTCAGATATTTGATCATTGATCGACATATAATTAACGAGAACCACTAGTTAAGTTACATGCTGAAATAAAAATCAAATTTATCATGACACGCTACCTGACGGTCAAAAAACCGTGTGCAACCCTGAAATGATTACTTCCTGCACACCTTATATCTTCACACCACATGCTCCACCTTCTGGTCAAACAGGAAATTGACACATTTTAAACCAGACAGAGGTCAACCACAATGGCTCCAACAGCTATGTTCAATCTTGCACGAATCCACGACGAGGACCAATAAGCTCCGACAATGCAGATCAGGACCAGAACAGCAGCACCCGTCGGTGCAAGGATGAAACAGAGGGGGAGGAAATCCACACCGCGCTGTGCGGCCACACTGATCTCTGATGCGCCAGTCCGGCCACCACCACTGCAGCAGATCAGAGAGCACCGTCAGCACAGGGAGATCTCATTAATTACAGGGGTGTGACAACTCACCGCGCCAATGCCACAGGTGGAACCAAGGCAAAAGAGGACCGCAACCCTGCCGCACACACTCTACAAAAAGACATGCGGCATTTAATTCAGTTCATCCCGGTAACCAAACAACGCACTGAGCATACCTGGGTGCAAAGGCACCATAGCCCCGTATCCACCATTGCAGGCTACTGCTGCGGGCTTCTGCCACACAGGATGAGGAGAGACAGGAGTGCAGCCACCTGCCTGTTTAAATAGTTACAGCGCCACCAATCAGCACGCCAAGACAAGATAATGACCGCAGCAGCTGAGAGGAATTAACTCACCTGGCCACATATGTCTCCCACCGAGTTTCTTCTTCTTCCCCTCTGACCTCACAGACGATCGGTTCACACACAAAGGCAAAGGACATAAATTCACAGATCTGACCAATCTCCTTCCTGATCCTGTGACCACACATATTCTGATTCATTTTGCCTTCATCACTAAGCTGCATGTTGTTGGTCTGAGGTTGTGTTTGTCTAACACTGATCCACGGTGGTCAGATGAACTTCTGTTCTACAAACCATCAGCATGATAAGAAGAGGAGCAAACCTTTAAACATGGCTGTCAAATCTTTAATAACATGTGTTCAAACAGACAGATGCTGCTGATTCAGTCCAGGACATTAAACATCATGTCAGACATGAGCTCAGAGATCATTAACTTATGATTGATGAGCTCAGAGCAGCTAATGAAGGATGGAGGAGAGAGATGGAGCTGGAACCATCATCAGTGCAGTCAGATACAGTATTGATCATCGATCCATACTGTGTGATCAGACTGATGTCCTTTGGTCTTCCTCAAAGTTGAAGGTCATAACACACCAGCATCCTGCCGATGGTTTCTGATTGGTCCCACTCCCATCAGATTCAAATGGATGGGGACACACACTCCGTCCTCTTCATGGCCTCCACCTGCAGAGAGAATCAGAGAGTCAGTGTGGAGGTGAGTGAGTGTTCACACAGACTCCATCAGCAGCAAAGCAGCACAGACTGACTCCACCCCTCTACTGACCACACACTCTGCAGATTATAATCTGGACTCTGCACAAGATCCAGCAGCTGCTTCACTCCTGAATCCCGCAGGTCGTTTCCTCCCAGGCTCAGCACTGTCAGATGGGAGGGGTTGGACTTCAGAGCTGAGGCCAGAGCAGCACAGCTGATCTCTGACAGACCGCAGTCCCACAATCTGAATAAATAAAAACAGATGAAATCATTGATGATCAATCAGATATTTGAGATGTTCAGATCAACATCACTGTGTCCTCATCAACATGTCAGCACAACATTCACACACCTGTCCATGTCACACAGATCAATAACATGCTGCTGACCTCAGTCTGTCTCTACAGGGTCAATACTGGATCAATACTTGAATCAGCTGCATGTATTCATCAAGTAAACACTGAAACTAATCAGAGTTCAGAGGATCAGAGAGGACAAACATTCCCTTTAAGGACTAACAGAGGACATGTTCTGTAACAAACACTGGTCTTTGTGACCACAGACTGAATTTAGAACAACTAAAGATCATTTACAGATTCATGGATGAAGCTCTGTGTGAACATCCATTAAACATCAAACATCTACAACAGGAACAGAGAACTGACCTCAGAGTCTGCAGTCTGCAGTCTGGACTCTGCAGAAACCCACACAGCTGCTCCACTCCTGAATCCTGCAGCTTGTTCCCTTCCAGGTCCAGCAGTTTCAGATAGGAGGGGTTGGACTTCAGAGCTGAGGCCAGAGCAGCACAGCTGATCTCTGACAGACCACAGCTCAACAATCTGAATAAAGAAAAACAGATGAAATCATTGATGATCAATCAGATGTTCTTTTTTTATTTGAGATGTTGAGATGTTTTCAATCTCTGTCCATATATTTTATGGATCAGGCCTTAACTTGACATCTATCTTAACACAGAAGTTCTTTTCTTCTCTCATCATCTACAGCTATATCTACTGTTTACCTGATGGAGCCAAAGTTTTAGAAACACTGAGGTCCAAACATTGATCTCCATACATATCATCCTAAAATGAATTTGGACTTTGTATAATGAACACAGTTAATAGAATAGAATAGAATAGAATAGAATAGAATAGAATAGAATAGAATAGAATAGAATAGAATAGAATAGAAAATACTTTATTCATCCCAAGCCAGGAAATTTCACTATTGCAGCAGCAAAATACAGTCACTCAAGCAAACTAAAAAACATACCTCTAACGGTAAAAATGAAACAGTATAAACATTATTTACAGCAAAGTAAAAAATAAACATAGGTGCAGAAGCAAAAATGTGCAATTTGGTATGAAGTGATGAAATGATATGATACACAAGAACAGCAGTGTGCAACAAACATTCCCTTTAAGGACTAACAGAGGACATGTTCTGTAACAAACACTGGTCTTTGTGACCACAGACTGAATTTAGAACAACTAAAGATCATTTACAGATTCATGGATGAAGCTCTGTGTGAACATCCATTAAACATCAAACATCTACAACAGGAACAGAGAACTGACCTCAGAGTCTGCAGTCTGCAGTCTGGACTCTGCAGAAACCCACACAGCTGCTCCACTCCTGAATCCTGCAGCTTGTTCCCTCCCAGGTCCAGCTCTGTCAGATGGGAGGGGTTGGACTTCAGAGCTGAGGCCAGAGCAGCACAGCTGATCTCTGACAGACCGCAGTCAAACAATCTGAATAAAGAAAAACAGATGAAATCATTGATGATCAATCAGATGTTCTTTTTTTATTTGAGATGTTCCAGGGCTCTAGACTAACTTTTTTCTTAGGTGCACCGCATCACATTTAATATCGTAGTTTGTTTTTCAATCTCTGTCCATATATTTTATGGATCAGGCCTTAACTTGACATCTATCTTAACACAGAAGTTCTTTTCTTCTCTCATCATCTACAGCTATATCTACTGTTTACCTGATGGAGCCAAAGTTTTAGAAACACTGAGGTCCAAACATTGATCTCCATACATATCATCCTAAAATGAATTTGGACTTTGTATAATGAACGCAGTTAAATAGAAATAGAATAGAATAGAATAGAATAGAATAGAATAGAATAGAATAGAATAGAATAGAATAGAAAATACTTTATTCATCCCAAGCCAGGAAATTTCACTATTGCAGCAGCAAAATACAGTCACTCAAGCAAACTAAAAAACATACCTGTAACGGTAAAAATGAAACAGTATAAACATTATTTACAGCAAAGTAAAAAATAAACATAGGTGCAGAAGCAAAAATGTGCAATTTGGTATGAAGTGATGAAATGATGTGATATACAAGAACAGCAGTGTGCAATTTGAAAGAGAAAAAACCTAAACCTTGTGCAAAATACAAATAAGTCAATAAATAAAGTGATAATTCATATTATGGACAAACTAGCCAACAAGTCTGCCTGTCAGAAATCCATGATGAAGAAGAGTTCATACAGCACTCTTCATTTCCCTGTTTGCTTTCTCTCTGTATTTTCTGGCTGTCGCTCCTCACTTATCTATCTGCCACTGTGACTTCAAATAATATTCAAATCATATACACCTTTATTTATTTCATACTTGTGATTGAGATATATATTTAGTTTTCTTCAACACGTTTCTAGTGTAGCTACAGTATCTCTCCTCATCTTCCTCACCTCTTCCTCAGTGTCTCCTCTCTTTCTAAAGCTGAGCTCCAGCTGACAGAACCTTTTCATTCTGTCTGTTACAGGAGGAACACTTTTATGCAGATATCATCCTGGCAGTCAATGGTCCACTATAGCAGGATAATAACAATACTTTTGAAATGGTATAACTCCTTAAAACCAGCTGACTGCTGTCAGTCAGAGTGAATCAGCCTTCATGGATGAACCACACAGGTCAGATAACACTGTCCTCAGACCTGCTGTTCACTCTATCATAATGCTGCGAGCACGTCACGCCCCCTCCCTGAACATGACCGGCTCGTTATCATCATTCAGGTCAACAGCTAATTAGCATAGTAGCAACAAACCCTCCTCCTCCGCTACATGTTCACCTGAACTGTGGTTCCTGCTGTTCACCAGTGAAACATCTTTAATACCTGTCTGTCTGTCTGTCTGTCTGTCTGTCTGTCTGTCTGTCTGTCTGTCTGTCTGTCTGTCTGTGTGCTGCTGTGTGGTGAAGTCAGAGGGCCGTATGAGTTCTGCACACACGTTTCAAAAGGTCCGGGACGAAACGAACTTTGTTCTTTGTTCTTGTTCTCGTCACAACAGATTTCTCTGTTCTCGTGGCGTATGGAACAAGCTTTAGCACACAGCATCAGCTCTTCGCAGATTCGTCTTCTTCTTCTGGATTTCCTGCGGTCTCAGTCTGACTGCAGCAGACACAATTTCAAACACACACACACGGGGGTCCCACCCTTCACTGTCTCTGATTGGTTTAGACCACGATATGAGCCTGATGTGTGTCTGTTGTTGGACCACAGGAAGAGAGTCGCAGAGAATGTGTCTCCCTCTAACAGCTGGTTGCACCGGTGCAACCTCAGATATTTTTTGGTTGCACCATGAGAAATTAGGTAGCACTCTAGAGCCCTGTGTTCAGATCAACATCACTGTGTCCTCATCAACATGTCAGTACAACATTCACACACCTGTCAATGTCACACAGATCAATAACATGCTGCTGACCTCAGTCTGTCTCTACAGGGTCAATACTGGATCAATACTTGAATCAGCTGCATGTATTCATCAAGTAAACACTGAAACTAATCAGAGTTCAGAGGATCAGAGAGGACAAACATTCCCTTTAAGGACTAACAGAGGACATGTTCTGTAACAAACACTGGTCTTTGTGACCACAGACTGAATTTAGAACAACTAAAGATCATTTACAGATTCATGGATGAAGCTCTGTGTGAACATCCATTAAACATGAAACATCTACAACAGGAACAGAGAACTGACCTCAGAGTCTGCAGTCTGCAGTCTGGACTCTGCAGAAACCCACACAGCTGCTCCACTCCTGAATCCTGCAGCTTGTTCCAGCCCAGGTCCAGCTCTGTCAGATGGGAGGGGTTGGACTTCAGAGCTGAGGCCAGAGCAGCACAGCTGATCTCTGACAGACCACAGTTCCTCAATCTGAATAAAGAAAAACAGATGAAATCATTGATGATCAATCAGATGTTTGAGATGTTCAGATCAACATCACTGTGTCCTCATCAACATGTCAGCACAACATTCACACACCTGTCCATGTCACACAGATCAATAACATGCTGCTGTCCTCAGTCTGTTACTACAGGGTCAACAGGTGCTGGTGTAAGGAGGTAATAACTCCTTCATTTATTTTTGATCCCCCTTGCCAATGAGTTATTATTATTTTCATGTATTATGTTGATTGTATGGTATTTCCAGTAGACAGTGGGGTTTTGGTGCCCTCTAGAGGGTCTTTGCAGACTTGGCAAGGGATACTCCACCCTTTTCACCAGTGTAAATGTGCTGTCCGCGTGGTAAGTCTGAGTCTAGTAAGCTCCACACAAATAAGTATTTTACTTCGTTGTTTTGCTGTCATACGTCCACACTCGTATTGTTATATCTTGTTAGGCATACGACGATACAACGATAAGTTTCCTTTTAACGTTGGGTTAAGTGTTGTAAATTAAGCAGTCCGGTTTACAAAATGTTAGCTGCTAGCTTAAATGCAGTGCTGTCTTGTAGTACGGTGCTATATGCTAAATTTTGGTTTATTTTCCAGTGTGTCACTGTGGAGCTTGTTAAAACTCGGGATACAAGATGTTTTCCTGTGTTTCCAGTGTGGCACTAATAAATGGCGTGCTGAGCAAAGAGAGAAGTTGGTTTTTAATTACACAGCGCAGAAGAAAGTACACACCCCACTACACTGGCACCTATACATGACACGTCTGCTTTGTTGACGTTGTACCTTCAGGGTTGGAGCTGTGCTTCCTCTCAGTGTCTCTGTGTCTCCTTCAAACAGCGTCCTTAAGGCTGCACTGGTGTCCAACATGTTAGGTATGGACTTACTGAATCAGACCCATGAGCCTCAGCAGCTCCTGTTCTTCCTGTGGAGGGAGTATCTGTGTCACTGCTCTCACTGCTCCTCATCCAGCTTCAGAGTGCCTGCACTGAGTGTGTGTCTGATGTCTCTGATTTCATTGGTCCTCATGAAACACCTGCAGGACAGTGTTTGTTCCAGGCTTAAATCCACATGTGCTGTGAGCTGCCTCTTGGTGTTCAGTCTTTCCTGTGTCTGCTGTACTTTTGGTATCTTCTGTCCTGACTCTTCCTGACCTCTTCACCTCTGCTTCTTCTCTCACAGCTTTGACTTGTTGTTCTTCATCTGGACAGATATCAAACATCAACATCTTTCTCAGGTGTCAGATCTGCTGCCTCTCACCTGCTCATTAGTTATGACACATACAGTTCTGTCATGAGAATCATCCAGCTCTCCTTATCTTTGTTTTTAAATCAGTAAACACCGAGAGCTTCCTCCTGTTTCTGGGCTCTGGTGAAGAACATGTGTTGTATATGAGCTGGGTTCTTCAGGTCCACATCAGTCTTTAAACGTCCTCTTCAGCGCCTCTCTTTGATCTCTTTTGTTTTCCTCAAAATCAAACTATTACAAACTCTGATCAGCTCTTCTCCTGTGATGGACTGTCTCTGACTTTTCCATCATACTGCTGGCAGCACAGAGACAGAGTCCTGAATCCAGGTCCTCCAGGTTTCTGTCAGGGTGCCATTGTGACGAACATAAAAAATGTCACGTTTATGTAATTTTATTTACTTTATTCTGGAAGAATATTTCTTTAAAAGGAAAACAATATACTAATATGGACTGTAATGGCCAATGTGTATCCGTCAAGTGCGATTGTGATAGATTGATTTTTCTTGATTCATGTAATTCATGTGGAATCTAACGGATGTTGAAACATTGAGAAGGTTTTATAAAAAAAACTGTAATTCATGTGGACTGCTAAGGAAAGAGTAAAAAGGCTATAAAAGGGTTAAAAACACTAAATAAGCTGTGAATATCTAAGATGGGGTTTAACCTAAACCACTGATCTATAACCTGCTCACGTAGCCTGCTCATGATGGATTACTTATGCCTGCAGAAGCAGGAAAGGGGAGCTCACTGGCGGATTCTTCATTCTGCATAAAGCTGCCAGACAGGAAGAATCGAGTGTCAGGGTTATTATTGACAGGTCTTCCCTTTTCAGGTAAAGAAACTCTTTTAACTGTGGCCTTGTATGATTCAGACAGTGTTGGTAGATTTGTTTATGTTTTACGAATGTTCACAAAACAAGAAAAACACGTAATAGCATGTTGCTAACAGACGCTAATTTCAAGTTATCTGTTTTAAGTTAAAGCTAGACTCATAACCAGAGAGTAAGCACGCTTATATCAAGTTATGAGGTGAAGTTGGTTACATGTGTGACTGTGAAATGAAGATGCATTAGTTTCTTTCTAAACGGAATGTTTGAGATTAGTGCAGCATATACACTGAACATGTTTGGATGTTTCTAATATTTTCAGCTAAACCTCTATTTTACCTTTTGAACACATGATTTTGAAGACTAACCTGTTCAAGACAGATGAAGATAAAACCAAACGTGTCTATATGCACGTTTCATGTACAGGCAAGTTATTGACTCTACTGTGAAGGTGAGATCTGATCATATGTGGCAGGTCTGGTTTAGATGTCAGGTAGACTAGGTGGGAGTCATTTAGTGCTGATCTCAAAGGGTCTTGTAATTTAATGTTTACACAGGTTTGCAGTGCATGCCAACGAGACGTAAAAACGTAATGACGTGCCTTACGACAGGCGCGTACTCAATGACGTAGTCTTTTTGAGAGGAGTGCCGCGCCTCACTGTACAGCTGACAGTTTAACAACAGAGAATGTTAACAAGCAAAGACGGACTGCTCTGCTGCTCCAATAAAACATCACAGTTTATAACAGTCTGCTTACATGGCACATTACATGGAGAGTTGCTTTTATCCAGCAAACGTTACACAATGAGTTAAAAACAAAAACAAGAATTGCCTGTTTATTTTGTATGATTTACTCTGTTTGGCTGGCGGGCCAAAAATAACACATTTTAAGATAGAAGCCGCGGGCCATAGAAAATCCGACCACGGGCCGCAGTTGGCCTGCGGGCCGTAGTTTTGACACCCCTGATCTATGATAATAATGACAACTGACCTCAGAGCCTGCAGTCTGCAGTGAGGACTCTGCAGTCCAACACACAGCTGCTCCACTCCTGAATCCTGCAGGTTCTTGTTGCTGTTCAGGTCCAGTTCTGTCAGATGGGAGGGGTTGGACTTCAGAGCTGAGGCCACAACTTCACAGTGAGTCTCTGAGAGTCCACAGTAAGAAAGTCTGTCAAACACCAAAAACAGAAAACATGTTATTAAAGAAGACACTTAATGTGGACCTTATTTGAAGACAGGTGGACACGTCCTGTTGGACATGTTGCTCTTCACATCAGTGGTTCAGCCTGTCTGATCTGACTGTTTGACATGAAACAATAATCCTCATCAGACTGTTAATCTGTGCTGTAATCTGCAGATGGAGCAGAGAACATGGAGTTCTGTAAATATTCTGGATGATTCTGTCCGTGTGAAAGCAGATCACTGTGACATCACAACATGATGTCATCACTGTAACGCTGCAGCTACAGTTACACACTGAGGCCGATCATGGTGTTCAGAGATTTAACAGCCTTCAACACAAACAACACAGCTGAAGAACATCTGAGACAAAGACACAGCTGACACGTGGACCTCTGAGGAACCACACAGTGTGGATCTGTGAAGACCTGAACCACTAATCTACACTGATTCACAATCATCATCACATCTGGACTCACCGAGCCTTCCTGCAGTTCCTCACAGCTGGAATCAGTCTCCGTCGTCCCTCCTCTGTTGTGTTGTACTTGCTCAGGTCCAGCTCCTTCAGAACCTCCTCTGACATCTGCAGCATGTAGGCCAGAGCTGAGCAGTGGACCTCAGAGAGTTCCTTCTCTGATCTGGTCCCTGACTGCAGGAACTCTTGGATCTCCTGATGGACTGAGAGCTCGTTCATCTCCATCAGACAGTGGAAGATGTTGATGCTTCTGTCAGGAGAGATCTTATCAGTGTTCATCTCCTTCAGGTTGTTGATGGCTCTCTGGATGGTTTCTGGTCTGTTCTCTGTCTGACCCAGCAGGCCTCTGAAGAGTTTCTGGATGATTCCTGGTCCGTTCTCTCTCTGAGCCAGCAGGCCTCCTAGGAGCCTCTGGTTGGACTGCAAAGAGAGGCCATGAAGGAAGCGAACCACCAGGTCCAGGTGGCCATGTTTACTCTGCAGGGATTTCTCCATGACTCTCTTCAGGAAGTCATCCAGAGAGGAGTGTCTGCAGTCGTCTCCCAGGAAGTCCTCCAGCCCCTCGGTGGTCCTGTTGGTGTAACAGAGGATCAGGTGGAGAGCAGCCAGAAACTCCTGAACACTCAGATGGATGAAGCAGAACACCTTGTCCTGGTACAGGCCTCTCTCCTCTCTAAAGATCTGTGTGAACAGTCCTGAGCACACTGAAGCTGCTCTGATATCGATGCCACACTCTGTCAGGTCTGATTCATAGAAGATCAGGTTTCCTTTCTGCAGCTGCTCAAAAGCCAGTTTCCCCAGAGACTGGATCATGTCCCTGCTCTCTGGACTCCAGTGTGGATCTGTCTCAGCTCCTCCTTCATACTTGACCCTCTTCACTTTGGCCTGAACCACCAGGAGGTGGATGTACATCTCAGTCAGGGTCCTGGGCAGCTCTCCTCCCTCTCTGCTCTCCAACATGTCCTCCAGAACTGTAGCAGTGATCCAGCAGAAGACCGGGATGTGGCACATGATGTGGAGGCTTCGTGATGCCTTGATGTGGGAGATGATCCTGCTGGCCTGCTCCTCCTCTCTGAACCTCCTCCTGAAGTACTCCTCCTTCTGTGGGTGGGTGAACCCTCTGACCTCTGTCACCATGTCCACACAGTCAGGAGGGATCTGATTGGCTGCTGCAGGTCTTGTGGTGATCCAGAGGCGAGCAGAGGGAAGCAGCTTCCCCCTGATGAGGTTTGTCAGCAGCACATGCACTGAGGTGGACTCTGTGACATCAGTCAGGACCCGAGTGTTGTGGAAGTCCAGAGGAAGTCGACACTCATCCAGACCGTCAAAGATGAAGAGCACCTGGAGGTGCTGGAAGCTGCAGATTCCTGCCTCTTTGGTTTCAGGGAAGAAGTGATGAACAAGCTCCACCAAGCTGAACCGTTTCTCTCTCAGCACATTCAGCTCTCTGAAAGTGAATGGAAATGTGAAGTGGACGTCCTGGTGGTCTTTGTCTTCAGCCCAGTCCAGACTGAACTTCTGTGTTAGGACTGTTTTCCCGATGCCAGCCACTCCCTGTGTCATCACTGTTCTGATTGGTTTCTGTCTTCCAGGTCGGCCTTTGAAGAGGTCTGCTGGTCTGATGGGGGTTTCTGGTCTGTGTGCTTTCCTGGATGCTGCTTCAATCTGTCTGACCTCATGGTCCTCGTTGACCCCTGCAGTCCCCCCCTCTGTGATGTAGAGCTCTGTGTAGATCTGGTTCAGAAGGGTCGGCTCTCCTGCTTTAGCGATGCCCTCAAACACACACTGGAACTTCTGCTTCAGGTTAGACTTGAGTTTACGTCCACACTCTGGAGCTGCAGATCCTGAACAAACAGTAAATGTGATGAGTGACTGAACTTCCTGACAGTCTTCAGTCAGAAGTGACAGATGTGCTGCAGATGTCTGCATCATGTTAACAGCAGAGTGTGTAGATGGAAACTTCATTTCCTCTTTCCATCATGTTAAAGCTCTTAAATCCTCTTACTGCTCTGCAGACGCTCAGCCAGCTCCTCCTGCTCCATCCTCCTCAGGAAGTCCACCGTGATCTGCACAAAGGACTCTCTGCTCCTCCTCTGCTCTTCATCCTCCTCATCCTCCCTTTGGCTCTCACAGCATTCTGGGTAATCTGGACTCAGAAGCTTCTGGATCTTCTTCAGCTCGTCCTTCACAAAAGCGAGGATGTTGTCCTCCAGCAGCTGGAACAGAGAGACACAAACATCAGGTCCATGTTGGACAGACTGACAGTCCGCTGGTCTACAAAGTGCAGCATGGAGACACAACAACACAACACATGGACCAGCAGCTGTTCTACATGTACACACCTGAAATATGGAGTCCAGCTGTGTCTGATGCTGCTGGGCAGACGGACCACCGGGAGTCTCTGAGCTCTGCTGGTGGACTCTGTGGACCAATCAGGAACAGTTAGCCCACATGATGTCACATGATGTCAGCACACATGCAGAAACAGCAGCTGCTTCCAGAGTGTGTGTTCTGTGCTGAACACACACGGCTGTGCTCTGAAACAGGCCGTCAGCTCTGAACCTGCAGCTGTTTGAAGCAACTCAGATCTTACTGCTTCAAGGAAGACCGGACTTCTGCTTTAAATTCAGTGATGATATCCTTTGACTGATCACTCCTCAGAGACACACAGCTGGGTCCTGGTCCTGGTCCTGGTTCTGGTGAGTCTGGTCTCTTCTTGTTCCTGGTACAGAGATAGAAATCATCAGCTGACGTTTCACAGTGACTGCAGGAGGAAGAAGCAGCTACCAGAAGAAATGAGCCATGTGTTACTGTGTGTGTGTGTTACAGTTTTTGCTTACACACTAAAATTAAAACTTTCCCACAATTAACAAAACCTCACACTCAAGGAGCAAACACTGGCCTAGAGGTGCATAACTGTATGCACATTGTCAGCTTCACACTTTTTGCAACACACTAAACACGTGTATGCATCAGGGGCTTCACCGAATAGTCGACTATTTGAATATTGGATCATCACAATACTAATCGACGCTGTGTGTCACAGTAGAGTATTCGTCCTTTTCTTGTTGTTATTTTTTCAAAAGCCTGGCGCTGTAATAAAGTGATGGAACGGCATCCATTAATGATCTACAGCAGATATCCAGCTGGGGGCGCTGTGTGAGGCTGTAGTGTGTGTGTGTGTGTGTGTGTGTGTGTGTGTGTGTGTGTGTGTGTGTGTGTGTGTGTGTGTGTGTGTGTGTGTGCGAAGCAGCAAACAGGAGACGAACATGGATGAGACGGCTGGACAAACGCAAGTATCCACAGTGTGGAAATACTTCACCAAAACAGAGAAAGCCGTTAGTTGCAATATATGCGAGGCTGTCCTAAAGTACCATGGCAGTACCACTACAATGCATAACCATTTGAAGCTACACCCCGTCACGGCTAGCTGCTGCAGCAGCAGAGAGAACCGCCAACACCAAACAACAACAACAACACAGACCAGGAGCGCAAGAATAGGATTATTAAAGAGGAGGTCTTTGACCAAATAACTGTTTGTAGCTCACTGGAAAATGCTTTTTTCTTACACTTTCCTTATGGCGTTGCACTGTGGTGAGAAATAAATTACATCTGTAAACTTAATGTAACGCTGGACATTTATGTTTATTGGTATCAACTTTTTATCTGTTGTTGATCTTGTATTTCAAACAGTCTGAGGCACATTCAGAGTTTTTGAACCGCCATCCAATGACCACCACTGGCAGCATCGGTGGCGCGTAGATTTAAAAAAACTTCTGGCTAATATTCGCCTATTCGTCGACTTTTAGTAAGAATTCGATGAATATTAAAATTCAGTATTCGTGAATGTCCTAGTATGAATTTGACACCTCATGAACCAATTGGTTACCCACAGCCAGCAGGTGTGCACACACTGGTGCTTAATTGCAGACACACCGATCAGGTTTAAGCACTATAAAAAGGCAACAGGCAAGTTCAATAATGCATCAGACTTGGAGAAATTCAAGCCCATGTTGTCAATGATAAAAAAATTTTCAATAATGTCCAACAGGCCGTGTCCTTTAAAAACATCCAGTTGTGATGAAACAACTGTATAAAGTGCTGTTTGAAGGAAATTCAGGCAGGTGAAAGTCCTGCGGCATGAACATGTGTTGGTATGTTGTGTTCACTAAGTGTAGCATTGTGTGCTGCACACAACCTTTGTACAGTACATGTCATTTTACTCTGCAGCAGAAACTGGTTTCATCAACACCCAATATTCACAGTTCAGTACCTTCCACCATACTCCCCGTTCCTAAACCCCATGGAGGAGTTCTTTTCAGCATGGCGGTGGAAGGGTCATGTTCTTTAACAATATCTCAAAAAGAGAAAAATAATCAGACCCAGACTGCATCATTAGAAAGGCAGAAATGTGACAAGTGTTTCAGATCCAGTGCAGCAGTGTGTCAGTGGCTCAAATGAACCATGTGGCACCAAAATGGGCTTTTGGTGAATTATTGTACAGTTTGAATTAAGTGTTTCATTTTGGAAAAGATCTGAGATGCTCTGCTCCTTGTGTGTAGATGTGTGGATCGTGTGTAGAGTTTTGACAAAATGAGCCTTGTTTTTAAAATCGTGCCTAAGAAATCGTAAAAAACTGTAAAGTGCTCTGAAACAGGCCGTCAGCTCTGAACCTGCAGCTGTTTGAAGCAACTCAGATCTTACTGCTTCAAGGAAGACCGGACTTCTCCTTTAAAGTCAAAGATGATATCCTTTGACTGATCACTCCTCAGAGACACACAGCTGGGTCCTGGTCCTGGTCCTGGTCCTGGTTCTGGTGAGTCTGGTCTCTTCTTGTTCCTGGTACAGAGATAAAAATCATCAGCTGATGTTTCACAGTGACTGCAGGAGGAAGAAGCAGCTACCAGAAGAAAGGAGCCATGTGTTACTGTGTGTGTTACTGTGTGTGTGTGTGTGTGTTACTGTGTGTGTGTATGTGTCTGTGTGTGTTACTGTGTGTGTGTGTGTGTATGTGGGAATCTTGTCCTTCGGGTGAACCAGTCTCTGTCTCAGTGTTGTCATAGGTTTGAAATTTCAAACCTATATATGCAGTCCAGTGCAGTGAGGAATGCTCTGATCTGTACATTGGAGAAACTAAACAACCACCCCACAGAAGAATGGCTCAGCACAGGAGAGCCACCTCCTCAGGACAAGACTCAGCTGTTCACCTCCACCTCAGAGACAAAGGACACTCCTTTGAGGACAACAATGTTCACATTTTAGACAGGGAGGAAAGGTGGTATGAAAGAGGAGTCAAGGAAGCCATCTATGTTAAGCTGGAAAAACCTTCCCTTAACAGAGGTGGTGGCCTCAGACATCATCTTTCTACCACATACAATGCAGTGATTCCATCCATTCCCAGGAAGTTTGCACATACTCACAGCAAGAACAAAGGGCTGTCCACCAGTCCCCCTCCGGCAGTCTCATAGTCGTTAGACACACCTGGCCCAGTCAGCCAGATCATCACAGGTAAGTATGGAAACATTTAGTGATATTGATTTTAAGTTTTTTAAGTTTTACCCAGACCTACCCACTGAGGTCTGTAACCACATATAAACCATGTTTCCCCACCAAACAGTTAGAACTGATGAAGCTGCTTGGATGAGCAGCGAAACGTCTTCAAGAAAACTCTACAAGTCCAGACGCCTTGCTTCAATCTTCTCTACGTATGATGACCTGGATGACTGAGAATCTTCATCAACATTTGTAAACCATGATTTAGTTTGTCGTGTGAGCAGACTGTCTGTTATAAACTGTGATGTTTTACTGGTGCAGCAGAGCAGTCCGTCTTTGCTTGTCAGCTGTACAATGAGACGCGGCACTTCTCTCAAAAAGACTCCGTCATTCAGTACGCGTTGTAAGGCACGTCTTCACGTTTTTACGTCTCGTTGACATGCACTGCAAACCTGTGTAAACATTAAATTACAGACCCTTTGAGATCAGCACTAAATGACTCCCACCTAGTCTACCTGACATTTTACTGATGTCTGCTGCTCCTAAACCAGACCTGCCACATAGGATCTGATCTCACCTTCACAGCAGAGTCAATAACTTGCCTGTTGCTCTGTTATCACAACCACACAGTTTCTGAATGTTTTAAGTTTATGCTGTAAATTCAAATAACATTTTCTGATCTGTTCATCTGAATGCTAAGATTTTATTTTTGCTGTGTAAGATGTAACATATTACAAAACAGCATACACAGTTTTTTATTATTTAAAATAATGACATCGGGGACTGTTGGCCCTCCGAATCTGGCCCTCCCTGAAAAAAGTTTGGCCACCCCTGGTCCACACAGAGACATTCAGAGACAAGAGTCCTCACAGAGACACACAGACAGACAGAGTCCTCACAGAGACACACAGACAGACTCACCGTCACACAGAGAAAAAGAAGCTGCGCCACAAGCGGAGGACAAAGTGAAAGTAAAGTTTGATCAGACTCACCGAGCAGTCAGTTCTTCTTCCTCTTCCTCCTTCCAGTGTTAATTTTGTTGACGAATCATTTTCGTCATAGTTTTCGTTAACGACCTTTTTTTGCTGATAAAAATGAGACGATGACTAAATAAAAACTAACGCACGGTGCCAGAAACGAAGACGAAATTATTGATGGGGATGAGATCCAATCAATTGGCAGCGTCACGTCCACCAAAACTCCAAATATGGACAAAGAGGGGGAGCACGAGCGGGGTTTAGGGGGGCCGGCGATCGTGGAAGCAGGAAACTCACGTTGTGATACGTCAAGTGTCTGTCACTCAAGCAGCAACACCCATAATTAGGCGTAATTTTAAGTCCGAATACAATTGAAACGAGTGGGTTGTAAAAAAATTCACCTATACAATACCTATTCAATCTATAAATGAAGACACCGCTGCTGATGGTTTTACAGCATGCGACCTGTTTCTGAGTTGTCACTGAAGTGTTTTGCTGTAGTTATGGAGGATTCATGAAGAAGGATTGATTCAAATAACACAAGTTAAAGCTGTGCCTGTTTTTATTGCACAATCAAACCTTGATTATTTCATGAAAAAAATATATATCATAGAATTTTAGTTGACTAAATCCACGGCAGATTTAGTCAACTAAAACTTGTTGTGTTTATGCTTCGTAAAGAAGAAAGCAGGGTTTCCTTTTTGGTCTCTTTTATTTACCTCCTGCTTCCAACTCGTTAGCCATAACACATGGGAACAGTCACACATACTTCTTCATTAGTTCCTTTTCTACATCACATACATTGTGACAGGTAAGTAGTGCATCCTAGTGGTACACATGTGTAATTACGACTGATCATCACAAAACTCTTTGATATTTAGTCAACTAAAAATAGACTAAAAGTTAAAACAATGTCAATGACTAAAATGTGACTACAATCAAATGACATTTTAGTCACAAGACTAAAACAAAAACTAAATCAGAAATTGCTGCCAATTAACACTGGTGTGTGTTACTGTGCGTTACTGTGTGTGTTACTGTGTGTGTGTGTGTGTTACTGTGTGTGTCTGTGTGTGTGTGTGTGTTATGGTGTGTGTGAGTTAATGTGTCTGTGTGTTACTGTGTGTGTCTGTGTGTGTGTGTGTGTGTTACTGTGTGTGTGTGTGTGTCTGTGTGTGTGTTACCTGTTCATGTTGCTGAGCAGCTGCAGTGACAGATGTGCTTCTTCCTCTCTTTATTCTCACAGAGCCCTGCAGAGGACAACACAACACAAAGGCTGCAGTTTGTGACACAAAATGGCCGCTTTGCTGCGCTGGTCATGTGACATAAGAGAGGGCGTCATAATAAAAACTACAAGCGTCTACTAAACTTATTTTAGAGGCCAACACAACACAAAGGACTGAAAAGCCTCACAGAGTGAGCAACAATCAACACACAGCAAAGTTTACAACGTCCATGTGGACAAAGGAGCTTTTACAGGAAATGTTCCAACAATCACAGAAATGCTGACGACACCATGAAGTCATCAATATAGTTCAAACAGAAATCAATACGAAGACATGAAGGACACTTCAACACCTGAGGGACGAGACAGAGGACAGACTTCATTCAGGCTGCAGCAGGGAGCTGCTGGACAAAAGCTCCACCTCACTGAGCTGACCGTCCACACAGAGACAGACAGACAGAGAGTCCTCACAGAGACACACAGACAGACAAAGAGTCCTCACAGAGACACACAGACAGACAAAGAGTCCTCACAGAGACACACAGACAGACAAAGAGTCCTCACAGAGACACACAGACAGACTCACCGTCACACAGAGAAAAAGACGCTGCGCCACAAGCGGAGGACAAAGTGAAAGTAAACTTTGACCAGACTCACCCGAACAGTCTGTTCTTCTTTCTCTTCCTGCTGACTCTGACTCATCCACACAGGAAGCAGCAGCAGAGTTTGAGTCCATTGTCTCTGAGGACATATTTTCATCCAGCGGGGACCTGACAGAGACAGAATGCAGCTAGGATCTGGATCAGAGGACAGTTTAAAGTCACTGACACACTTCAGAGTTCACACAGAGCTCTGACCTGTTGCCAGCTGTTAGCGCCCCCTGCTGCTCATTCTCTTGGCTCCATTCACTTCTATTTATTCAGCACTGTCGGTGTCCTTCAGGGAAAAAGACCACTTCAGTCCACTGGCATGAACAGGAAGTGGGACACTATCCTAGAAACTGGTTCTGGAGTAGTCTGTCCACTTCCTGTTACTGTGGGCCTGTCCTGTAGAGGGCGCTCTGCAGGCCCAGAGCCTGAACCCTGAGTGAGACCTTAGAAGCGGACAGAGTCCAGAAACACTCTGCTTTAACAGGAAGAAACCCTGAGCAGGACCCGGCTCATAAGAGGGACCGTCCTCCTGAGGGAGGACAGGAGGAGGACAGGACAGACAGGAAGAGACATGCAGCAAACATCAAAGCTCACAGAAGACAAAGCAGCTGAAACACTGGTTCATGTGGTCAGACAGAGTATTGATTATGTATCAGAGCTGATCGCTCCTTTGATCTTTCTCCCAGAAGAAACCAAACACTAAAACTCAATCTACAGAACTCATGGTTCTCCTCATGAATCCGGGCACTGACAGGTTTCCATACATTAGCAAACAGAAGCTAACAGAGTTAGCAGACAGACGAGGAGGCGGGGCTTTCTTCGTCTACAAGCTTTATTGATCATTGTTTACATTTCACGATGCATTCCACAAACACGGATCCAGCTGGGAGCTTTTTATCGTCACAACTGAAGTATGAAGTTTATCATTCACAATTATACTTGCAGAACAAACAAATGCTCAAAGTTTCCCAAAGTCACAGCGAGTTGTAACTTGATGCAGACATCAGCTCCACAGACAGCATGGTTATTAATGACCTCTAATCCCTTTCTCTGTTTCTGATGTATGAATGTAAACGTCTTCCTTCCAGAGCTTCTCACTAAACAGCTGCAATGACATGAAAGTACGACTCGTGTTTGGTCTGGCAAAGGTTCTCTAGATGTTTCTAGCTAAAGTTACTCAGAAGCCATGAAGGTTTTTAAATGAAACTTTGCTTTCTTTATGGAAGTCAGTGTGGTCCTTGTGACATGAAATAATGTCCCCTCCTGATCTGAGCTGTGATCAGGTCTTCCTCTCTCGCCGTCTGAGGACAGGAGGACGGTCTGTCCTCTGAGACTCTGCTGGAAGCTGCTATGGACCGGCTGTGATGGAGAACACCTGGAACATGTCCAGCTCTCCACAGTCAGTGTTTACATACCTGGTGCTTCTCATAGACAATCGGGCAGCTGAACACTCCAACCAGACCTGAGGAGGAGCAGAGCTTCATCAGAAAACATGTTCCCTGGTCTCACCAGCAGGGGGAGCTGATGCTGTCACACACAGTTACAGCCCCCGTGCATGATGGGAAATGTGAGCGTCCCTCACCCAGAATAAGGAGAGTGAGCCCGTTGAACAAGGCGCCGACGTAGGTCAGAATCCACATCAACACGGCGAACTGCACAGACACCACAGAAGAAGAAAAAGTCAAACAGACGTCACCCTGAACGGCCACAAATCACAGAAAGCCGCAAAATGTATCATTGATTTATCAAAGCTCACAGTGATGGAGCTGTGACCATCAGACTCACCTGGCACTGATTTATTTTAGATACTTTAGTAAGTAAGTAAGTAGTACTGGTTTTCAGAAAACAGAAGCAGAGAGTTTCCTCCTGCTGCTTCCTCACATCCACACAGTGACTGAGTATTAAGACTGTAGCCTAAAGAGGCTCCATTTGAATCCTCTGCAGAGTTTCCAGTCCATATCTGACACTGAGTGAAATTAGCTAAACCTTTACAACCAGTAAGAAACCAGAGAACTTCACTCGTAGAACAAGGACCGCTGCAGACAGCTGCAGTTAAATTTAAAAACTCCACCATGTAGACCATAGGTTCTCAATGTGCGGCCCGTGGGCCAATGACGGACCGCAGAAAAACGTATGGCCGTCCGCAATGAATTATATGAATTTGTGTTATGATATGAATTTTAAAAGACCTAAAATATCTGGTTTGGGTTTTCACCACATGACAAAGTGCCAACAACTGTAATTTCCAAAGCTTGCACAGAGAAGGTTCGTACTTCGGATGGCAACACAACAAACCTTTTTAACCACGTGATGCACCTGAGGCAGCATCCCAAACTATTTGCTGAGGGCCAAACAGTGAGGCCAACCACACAGCAGCCAGTGGTAACGGCGAAAAAAGACACAGAAACAGCCAACTATAACACAAGCCTTTGATAAAAGCACTGCATATGAAAGGAGTAGCAAACGGTGGAAAGAGGTGACTGACGCAGTCACTTTTTACCTAGCAAAAGATATGACTCCTATCAAAACAGTGGAACACTACAGTTTCAAAAGACGGCTCAAATTGATCCGCGGTACGAGCTGCCCAGCTGCAAATATTTCTCCAGCTCTGCCATTCGTGGTCCAGCCGAACTTCAGAGCCTTATTTAACTTTGACAATTCATTATATTGACAACTGGAAGCTCTGCAGTGCCACACTTCAAACTACATACTTCCCACAAGATCACACAGGTGAACTCATAGCGCAAGGTCTGAGGGACACTTTGAATGCTGGGGACTCAAAGAGGATCACATGACCTGCATGACCACAGACAGTGGGACTAACATGGTGAAGGCCTTGGAACTTAACAACTGGACTCGTCTGCCCTGCTTTGGGCATAGACTGCATCTAGCCATTGGTGAGTGAACATAAACATAAATCATGTTATTATCATTTATAATATATTTTATTTGTTATAGAATTTTCTTAATAAATTGACTTAATAAAATGATTCCAGAATAATCTCATTAAGTCATTTTATAAAGAATACACCCCAATAATATTTTTTTCTCTCAATAATTCACAATTACTGATTAAAATTTACCTTGTGCTGATTGGATTTAGTCAAATTTAATTATTAAATCTGGTTAATAAATCCTGCTCTTCCTCTTACAGAAAAAAGTGGCAAAGACCCTCGTGCACAATATCTGTCTGCAAGAAAGTGGTGAGTGCATTCCCCTTCAGCTGGAAGAAGAGGGATTTGTGTCGAGCTCAAACAGAAATGAAACTACCACAACAAAAGCTCATCACCAACACCATGGGGGTCCAAAACTTGCAATGATTGAGAGACTGTTGGACCAAGAAAAGGCCATTTCTCAGGTCCTGAAGTCAGACAAGAAGACAAGGCACTTGGTAACATGGCAAGATCTTGATGTAACGGAATCCTTAAAGAAAGCCCTTGGTCCATTGAGAGATTTCACTGATGACTTTCAGGGGAGGACTATGTGAGTGTGTCTTATATCAAGCTGTCCTGCACCTGCTGAAAACCAACCTTCTTAACCTGAATGAGGATGACAGTGAGCTAACCAAAGCAATTAAGACAACTGTCCTTAACCACCTCACTGAAAAATACCAGCAAAGAAAGTAAAGAAAACACTGGCCAGCTTCCTAAAAATCTCAAGTGCTGTATCTGCAGCTGCCACATCTGCTTCCCCATCTCTCAGAGGCAGTAGATGCGGAACTGAAGGCCTACCTGTCCACTCCAAATGCAGACAGTGAGATGGATCCTCTTGTATGGTGGAGACTCCATGAGGGAAACTTTCCAAGGGTTAGCCAACTAGCTCCAAAGTATCTCTGCATTCCAGCAACAAGTTCTCCCTCAGAGCGTGTTCAGCACCAGTGGCAACATGGTAACAGGCCAAAGGGCTTCTCTCAAGCCAGATAAAGTGACAAGTTGGTTTTTCTAGCTAAAAATCTGTGACTCTAATCTGTCATACTGTGTCTCATGTTTAGTATATATTAGGGCTGAACGATCTATCGTTTTAGACCGAAAATCGCGATCTCAGATGACGCGATTTTGAGATCGTCAAAGCCGCGATTTTTTGCACTGCTCCTAACTGAATCAGGTTTTGTTTTGTCAAATGCTATGGCTGAAAACGAAAAGAAAACGAAAAGAAAACGGAGGAACTGGTCCCTAAAACGAACTCCACCTTTATGTTCGGTGCTGTTTCTGCCGGCAGCAGCGGCGCGTCTTCTAAGCCTGTGTGTGTGTGTCTGTGTGCGCGCGCGACGTGAGTCGCAGTGGAAGGGCCGCGTGTAAATGCTACGAGCACGTACGTGCCCACCTCTCTGAACATTACCAGCTCCTTATATTCAGGTTCGCTGCTGTTGTGCCGTCAGCAGCTCTTCTACACCTGTGTGTGTGTCGCGTGTGTGTGTGTGTGTCGCGTGTGTGTGTGTGTCGCGTGTGTGTGTGTGTCGCGTGTGTGTGTCTGCGTCGCGTGTGTGTGTGTCTGCGTCGCGTGTGTGTGTGTCTGTGTCGCGTGTGTGTGTGTGTCGCGTGTGTGTGTGTGTGTCGCGTGTGTGTGTCTGCGTCGCGTGTGTGTGTGTGTACATCAGATGCAGACAGAGGCAACATGACGTCACCAAACAATAACGCAGGCATTTGATGAAGAGGCTCCATGAGGACTCTAGTAAACGGTGGACAGAGCTGACAGCAGCAGCTCCGTTTGTCCTTAGACATGATTCCCATGAAAGTTTGATCATTTGGTCTAAATCACATTGAACTTTAAGAGTTACTTAAGTCTCCATACTGTATTTATTGTTTAACCTTAGGAGGCACACTTCAGTCTGTTTAAATGACTGTTGAATAATACTTTACAGAACTACATTAGTCTTCTTTTTAACCTATTTGAAATAAAACTTGATTTTGTTCTGTAATTGTTATTTAAATTTTCATGTTTATTAAAACTAATACTGAGTGCACGTTATCAGAGTTTACTTTTAGATCTACTGATAGTTTTTGAGAAGTGACAGAGTAGCTACCTGAAGTCATTTACACAGAAACATGTTTGACATGATTTGAAAAAAATCGTGGATGAAATCGAAATCGCAATATTTGCCAGAAAAAAATCGCAATTCAATTTATTCTTAAAATCGTTCAGCCCTAGTATATATATATATGAAAAATATGTTCTAAAGCTGCTGGATTTTTTTCTTCTGGTTTTTACATTGATAATGTTCTAAATGCACCTTAAGAGATAACCTCAGGTAAGTTTACATTTTGATTTGACATTTTCAATAAGCCATTTAGCGTTTCATATTTATTTTATTTATATACTTTTAAATAGGCATTGAGTGTTACATGAAGCAGGCTTTCATCATTGAAATTCTGTTTGAGAATTGTTTTATTTTCCACTTTGCTGCTATTACTGAGCTCTCCAAAACCAGGTGAACTGAAGATTTATAAGAGTGTTGTTTGTTGTTGTATTGTTTTAAATCTAAGTTCAGTTCATTTTTAAGAGGAGACTGAGAGACTTATGTTTACATTCTTTCAAATGTTACTTGACACGTTTGCACAAGCCGGTTCATTAAAATCTGTTGAGGAAGATATTGGCCTTGATTTTGTTACGTTTTTACACAGAGAATAGTTTGGTTCTAAATGAACTTTACTTGTAGTGACTATTCTTAAAAATCATTTTGATGGCAGGTTTATTTAGTCCGTGTTCAGGCAGACAACCAGACAAACCTTTTCCCTGCTGTCTCTCCTGTGCTGGTAAAAAACATTTACCCACCCAGGTGCATGCTGGTCTACCTGTGTCAAGTGCTTACCTAAATAACCTTGGTGCCCCCTAGTGACGCTAAATGGCAACAATAGTTAAACCAAGTAAACTAATCAATAACAAATGTACATTAAATAAACATGCTAAATAATAACTAACCCAAAAATAAACTAATTATTCAAATACACAAATTGGTAAAATAGCTCCTGCATTACTGTTAGAATGAATCGTGATAAAATCGTGATTTTGCCATTAAAAAATCGTGATATAATATTTTTGCCACATCGCCCACCCCTAATATTGATAAATCGACATTAATCCAATCCCTAAACACACTCGATCCACCAAGCGATTCACAAACTGAACCGATCACATGACTCGTACGTTCGAAGCTCTGAACTGCTTCAAACGTCACTCAACTGCTTCAAACGTCACTCAAGTGCTTCAAACGTCACTCAAGTGCTTCAAACGTCACTCAAGTGCTTCAAACGTCACTCAAGTGCTTCAAACGTCACTCGGCACTGTGGTTCGAAACAATTGCTTCATGAGCGACCGCGCATGTGTCGGAGCCTCGGGTGTCAGACGACCATCCTTAATCACATCTGACTCATTGACTGAACATATGTCCAAACAGTCACACAAGCACAAAGCATCTGTTCCTGCTTCATGTCAGGTTTCTATAGCACAAGTTCACATTTCCACAATTCATTCTCTCATCTGGCTTCAATCAATACTTCAGTTTCAACAATACAATTGATCTCATCTTCAAGCTGCATCTTTCCTATAGTTCATATTCACAACCATCTCCTGTAAATACATCCCTCTCTCATTCAGTGTAAACTGCTACAAACATGCATCTTCATTCTGCTCTTTGTGCATCAAACACTCTTCTGTCTCTGTGTTTGTCCCGCTCATGTCAAAGAGCACTGAAATGTGTGCTGAGGTAAAGTGCTTGTTACATTCAGAACTTAGTTTCATCATGGAACATTTCAACAGGTGTACCCGGCGTCACACTGGACAAAGAACAGCATCTGCGCGGGAACATGCCCAACTCTTAACAGCCATTGTTATGATAGAAAACGTTGATAAAACATATGAGAGCAGCGCAGCGACTGTCTGCTCCAACTCTGAATCAATATGAACTAACATGTCAGCGCACAGTCACTGTTACCGACCTGTATTCAGCAGGTAAAGAGGAGGAATGAGGACGCAGGTCTGTATGTTTCCCTCTGCTCCAGATCGCACCTGAGGAGAAGCAGGCGTTCCGCCCCCCTAATCGTTCCCCGGGGCAACTCACAGGTGTACAAAGGTTCCGCCCCCACTTTCCCCATAAATGTAGCGCTTGATGACAACGTTCATACTTTCTCATTGAACACAAAACAACACAGTAACAGTACACACCTCACAAAATGTCCACAATCATTACAAATAACTTTTGTGCTCAACCTACCTGATCCACTTCACCTGGAGCTTTGTGGACGTACATTCAGCACTTGTTTTGGTTCAGACACGTCACAATAATAATATTTATTTAATTCCAGTGTTCATATATTCATGACGTGTTTAATGAATTATTTCATGGTGTATTTATCTGTTTCATTGTGTCACTTTCAGTCCTCCATACTCTTCATCCCACAGCTCAAACACAGACATAAAACATGATGTGGAACAGAAACAAAGATTTATAGAATATTAATGTCATGACGGTTTAAAGCTTCGCCACCAAGGGGCGCTACTTCCAGCAACACTGTGCAGGGCTATCCATCATGGCTACATCAGTGGGTAATTCAGACTCAGATTTGGGCATTCGCCCAGCCAGTGGCATGCAGCGATGATGACGTGACTTCATAATGTCTGAGAATATCTGAGGTTTTTTTATTGCTACTTTAATCTCAGAAGTTCTGGGATTATTCTCAGAATAAACTCGCTGATTCATTTATTGAGTCACCTAAAAATGACAGGAATTATAGAGCAGCTGTTTCATGGAGGCTTCACTGATGTTTCTGATTTTAATTTGCTTTTTAATCACCAACAGTACAAATGTTTATCACATGTTGCCGTGCTTCTTCTTCTTCCCCTCTGACCTCACAGACGATTGGTTCACACACAAAGGTTCCGGACATAAATTCACAGATCTGACCAATCTCCTTCCTGATCCTGTGACCACACATATTCTGATTCATTTTGCCTTCATCCATAAGCTACATGTTGTTGGTCTGAGGTTGTGTTTGTCTAACACTGATCCACGGTGGTCAGATGAACTTCTGTTCTACAAACCATCAGCATGATAAGAAGAGGAGCAAACCTTTAAACATGGCTGTCAAATCTTTAATAACATGTGTTCAGACAGACAGATGCTGCTGATTCAGTCCAGAACATTAAACATCATGTCAGACATGAGCTCAGAGATCATTAACATATGATTGATGAGCTCAGAGCAGCTAATGAAGGATGGAGGAGAGAGATGGAGCTGGAACCATCATCAGTGCAGTCAGATACAGTATTGATCATCGATCCATACTGTGTGATCAGACTGATGTCCTTTGGTCTTCCTCAAAGTTGAAGGTCATAACACAGCAGCATCCTGCCGATGGTTTCTGATTGGTCCCACTCCCATCAGATTAAAATGGATGGGGACACACACTCCGTCCTCTTCATCTCCACCTGCAGAGAGAATCAGAGAGTCAGTGTGGAGGTGAGTGAGTGTTCACACAGACTCCATCAGCAGCAAAGCAGCACAGACTGACTCCACCCCTCTACTGACCTCACAGTCTGCAGATTATAATCTGGACTCTGCTCAAGATCCAGCAGCTGCTTCACTCCTGAATCCTGCAGGTTGTTTCCTCTCAGGTCCAGCTCTGTCAGATGGGAGGGGTTGGACTTCAGAGCTGAGGCCAGAGCAGCACAGCTGATCTCTGACAGACCGCAGCCCCACAATCTGAATAAAGAAAAACAGATGAAATCATTGATGATCAATCAGATGTTTGAGGTGTTCATATCAACATCACTGTGTCCTCATCAACATGTCAGCACAACATTCACACACCTGTCCATGTCACACAGATCAATAACCTCCTGCTGACCTCAGTCTGTCTCTACAGGGTCAATACTGGATCAATACTTGAATCAGCTGCATGTATTCATCAAGTAAACACTGAAACTAATCAGAGTTCAGAGGATCAGAGAGGACAAACATTCCCTTTAAGGACCCACAGAGGACATGTTCTGTAACAAACACTGGTCTTTGTGACCACAGACTGAATTTAGAACAACTAAAGATCATTTACAGATTCATGGATGAAGCTCTGTGTGAACATCCATTAAACATCAAACATCTACAACAGGAACAGAGAACTGACCTCAGAGTCTGCAGTCTGCAGTCTGGACTCTGCAGAAACCCACACAGCTGCTCCACTCCTGAATCCTGCAGCTTGTTCAAAGTGAGGTCCAGCTCTGTCAGATGGGAGGGGCTGGACTTCAGAGCTGAGGCCAGAGCAGCACAGTTGATCTCTGACAGACCGCAGCTCTTCAATCTGAATAAAGAAAAACAGATGAAATCATTGATGATCAATCAGATGTTCTTTTTTTATTTGAGATGTTGAGATGTTTTCAATCTCTGTCCATATATTTTATGGATCAGGCTTTAACTTGACATCTATCTTAACACAGAAGTTCTTTTCTTCTCTCATCATCTACAGCTATATCTACTGTTTACCAGATGGAGCCAAAGTTTTAGAAACACTGAGGTCCAAACATTGATCTCCATACATATCATCCTAAAATGAATTTGGACTTTGTATAATGAACACAGTTAAATAGAATAGAATAGAATAGAATAGAATAGAATAGAATAGAATAGAATAGAATAGAAAATACTTTATTCATCCCAAGCCAGGAAATTTCACTATTGCAGCAGCAAAATACAGTCACTCAAGAAAACTAAAAAACATACCTCTAACGGTAAAAATGAAACAGTATAAACATTATTTACAGCAAAGTAAAAAATAAACATAGGTGCAGAAGCAAAAATGTGCAATTTGGTATGAAGTGATGAAATGATATGATATACAAGAACAGCAGTGTGCAATTTGAAAGAGAAAAAACCTAAACCTTGTGCAAAATACAAATAAGTAAATAAATAAAGTGATAATTCATATTATGGACAAACTAGCCAACAAGTCTGCCTGTCAGAAATCCATGATGAAGAAGAGTTCATACAGCACTCTTCATTTCCCTGTTTGCTTTCTCTCTGTATTTTCTGGCTGTCGCTCCTCACTTATCTATCTGCCACTGTGACTTCAAATAATATTAAAATCATATACACCTTTATTTATTTCATACTTGTGATTGAGATATATATTTAGTTTTCTTCAACACGTTTCTAGTGTAGCTACAGTATCTCTCCTCATCTTCCTCACCTCTTCCTCAGTGTCTCCTCTCTTTCTAAAGCTGAGCTCCAGCTGACAGAACCTTTTCATTCTGTCTGTTACAGGAGGAACACTTTTATGCAGATATCATCCTGGCAGTCAATGGTCCACTATAGCAGGATAATAACAATACTTTTGAAATGGTATAACTCCTTAAAACCAGCTGACTGCTGTCAGTCAGAGTGAATCAGCCTTCATGGATGAACCACACAGGTCAGATAACACTGTCCTCAGACCTGCTGTTCACTCTATCATAATGCTGCGAGCACGTCTGTCTGTCTGTCTGTCTGTGTGCTGCTGCGTGGTGCAGTCAGAGGCCCGTATGAGTTCTGCACACGTTTCAAAAGTCCGGGCTGAAACGAACTTGATTCTTTGTTCTTGTTCTCGTCACAACAGATTTCTCTGTTCTCGTGGCGTATGGAACAAGCTTTAGCACACAGGATCAGCTCTTCGCAGATTCGTCTTCTTCTGGATTTCCTGCGGTCTCGGTCTGACTGCAGCAGACACAATTTCAAACATACACACATGGGGGTCCCACCCTTCACTGTCTCTGATTGGTTTAGACCACGATATGAGCCTGATGTGTGTCTGTTGTTGGACCAGGGTTATTAGAACAACTAAAGATCATTTACAGATTCATGGATGAAGCTCTGTGTGAACATCCATTAAACATCAAACATCTACAACAGGAACAGAGAACTGACCTCAGAGTCTGCAGTCTGCAGTCTGGACTCTGCAGAAACCCACACAGCTGCTCCACTCCTGAATCCTGCAGGTTGTTCCCGCCCAGGTCCAGTTCTGTCAGATGGGAGAGGTTGGACTTCAGAGCTGAGACCAGAGCAGCACAGCTGATCTCTGACAGACCGCAGCTCCACAATCTGAATAAAGAAAAACAGATGAAATCATTGATGATCAATCAGATGTTCTTTCTTTATTTGAAATGTTCCAGGGCTCTAGACTAACTTTTTTCTTAGGTGCACCGCATCACATTTAATATCGTAGTTTGTTTTTCAATCTCTGTCCATATATTTTATGGATCAGGCCTTAACTTGACATCTATCTTAACACAGAAGTTCTTTTCTTCTCTCATCATCTACAGCTATATCTACTGTTTACCTGATGGAGCCAAAGTTTTAGAAACACTGAGGTCCAAACATTGATCTCCATACATATCACCCTAAAATGAATTTGGACATTGTATAATGAACACAGTTAAATAGAATAGAATAGAATAGAATAGAATAGAATAGAATAGAATAGAATAGAATAGAATAGAATAGAATAGAAAATACTTTATTCATCCCAAGCCAGGAAATTTCTCTATTGCAGCAGCAAAATACAGTCACTCAAGCAAACTAAAAAACATACCTCTAACGGTAAAAATGAAACAGTATAAACATTATTTACAGCAAAGTAAAAAATAAACATAGGTGCAGAAGCAAAAATGTGCAATTTGGTATGAAGTGATGAAATGATATGATATACAAGAACAGCAGTGTGCAATTTGAAAGTGAAAAAACCTAAACCTTGTGCAAAATACAAATAAGTCAATAAATAAAGTGATAATTCATATTATGGACAAACTAGCCAACAAGTCTGCCTGTCAGAAATCCATGATGAAGAAGAGTTCATACAGCACTCTTCATTTCCCTGTTTGCTTTCTCTCTGTATTTTCTGGCTGTCGCTCCTCACTTATCTATCTGCCACTGTGACTTCAAATAATATTCAAATCATATACACCTTTATTTATTTCATACTTGTGATTGAGATATATATTTAGTTTTCTTCAACACGTTTCTAGTGTAGCTACAGTATCTCTCCTCATCTTCCTCACCTCTTCCTCAGTGTCTCCTCTCTTTCTAAAGCTGACCTCCAGCTGACAGAACCTTTTCATTCTGTCTGTTACAGGAGGAACACTTTTATGCAGATATCATCCTGGCAGTCAATGGTCCACTATAGCAGGATAATAACAATACTTTTGAAATGGTATAACTCCTTAAAACCAGCTGACTGCTGTCAGTCAGAGTGAATCAGCCTTCATGGATGAACCACACAGGTCAGATAACACTGTCCTCAGACCTGCTGTTCACTCTATCATAATGCTGCGAGCACGTCTGTCTGTCTGTCTGTCTGTGTGCTGCTGCGTGGTGCAGTCAGAGGGCCGTATGAGTTCTGCACACGTTTCAAAAGTCCGGGCTGAAACGAACTTTGTTCTTTGTTCTTGTTCTCGTCACAACAGATTTCTCTGTTCTCGTGGTGTATGGAACAAGCTTTAGCACACAGCATCAGCTCTTCACAGATTCGTCTTCTTCTTCTGGATTTCCTGCGGTGTCGGTCTGACTGCAGCAGACACAATTTCAAACATACACACACGGGGGTCCCACCCTTCACTGTCTCTGATTGGTTTAGACCACGATATGAGCCTGATGTGTGTCTGTTGTTGGACCACAGGGAGAGAGTCGCAGAGAATGTGTCTCCCTCTAACAGCTGGTCGCACCGGTGCCACCTCAGATATTTTTTGGTTGCAACATGAGAAATTAGGTCGCACTCTAGAGCCCTGTGTTCAGATCAACATCACTGTGTCCTCATCAACATGTCAGCACAACATTCACACACCTGTCCATGTCACACAGATCAATAACATGCTGCTGACCTCAGTCTGTCTCTACAGGGTCAATACTGGATCAATACTTGAATCAGCTGCTTGTATTCATCAAGTAAACACTGAAACTAATCAGAGTTCAGAGGATCAGAGAGGACAAACATTCCCTTTAAGGACTAACAGAGGACATGTTCTGTAACAAACACTGGTCTTTGTGACCACAGACTGAATTTAGAACAACTAAAGATCATTTACAGATTCATGGATGAAGCTCTGTGTTAACATCCATTAAACATCAAACATCTACAACAGGAACAGAGAACTGACCCCAGAGTCTGCAGTCTGCAGTCTGGACTCTGCAGAAACCCACACAGCTGCTCCACTCCTGAATCCTGCAGGTTGTTCCCGCCCAGGTCCAGTTCTGTCAGATGGGAGAGGTTGGACTTCAGAGCTGAGACCAGAGCAGCACAGCTGATCTCTGACAGACCGCAGCCCATCAATCTGAATAAAGAAAAACAGATGAAATCATTGATGATCAATCAGATGTTCTTTCTTTATTTGAGATGTTCCAGGGCTCTAGACTAACTTTTTTCTTAGGTGCACCGCATCACATTTAATATCGTAGTTTGTTTTTCAATCTCTGTCCATATATTTTATGGATCAGACCTTAACTTGACATCTATCTTAACACAGAAGTTCTTTTCTTCTCTCATCATCTACAGCTATATCTACTGTTTACCTGATGGAGCCAAAGTTTTAGAAACACTGAGGTCCAAACATTGATCTCCATACATATCACCCTAAAATGAATTTGGACATTGTATAATGAACACAGTTAAATAGAATAGAATAGAATAGAATAGAATAGAATAGAATAGAATAGAAAATACTTTATTCATCCCAAGCCAGGAAATTTCACTATTGCAGCAGCAAAATACAGTCACTCAAGCAAACTAAAAAACATACCTCTAACAGTAAAAATTAAACAGTATAAACATTATTTACAGCAAAGTAAAAAATAAACATAGGTGCAGAAGCAAAAATGTGCAATTTGGTATGAAGTGATGAAATGATATGATATACAAGAACAGCAGTGTGCAATTTGAAAGTGAAAAAACCTAAACCTTGTGCAAAATACAAATAAGTCAATAAATAAAGTGATAATTCATATTATGGACAAACTAGCCAACAAGTCTGCCTGTCAGAAATCCATGATGAAGAAGAGTTCATACAGCACTCTTCATTTCCCTGTTTGCTTTCTCTCTGTATTTTCTGGCTGTCGCTCCTCACTTATCTATCTGCCACTGTGACTTCAAATAATATTCAAATCATATACACCTTTATTTATTTCATACTTGTGATTGAGATATATATTTAGTTTTCTTCAACACGTTTCTAGTGTAGCTACAGTATCTCTCCTCATCTTCCTCACCTCTTCCTCAGTGTCTCCTCTCTTTCTAAAGCTGACCTCCAGCTGACAGAACCTTTTCATTCTGTCTGTTACAGGAGGAACACTTTTATGCAGATATCATCCTGGCAGTCAATGGTCCACTATAGCAGGATAATAACAATACTTTTGAAATGGTATAACTCCTTAAAACCAGCTGACTGCTGTCAGTCAGAGTGAATCAGCCTTCATGGATGAACCACACAGGTCAGATAACACTGTCCTCAGACCTGCTGTTCACTCTATCATAATGCTGCGAGCACGTCTGTCTGTCTGTCTGTCTGTGTGCTGCTGCGTGGTGCAGTCAGAGGGCCGTATGAGTTCTCTACACACGTTTCAAAAGGTCCGGGACGAAACGAACTTTGTTCTTTGTTCTTGTTCTCGTCACAACAGATTTCTCTGTTCTCGTGGCGTATGGAACAAGCTTTAGCACACAGCATCAGCTCTTCACAGATTCGTCTTCTTCTTCTGGATTTCCTGCGGTCTCGGTCTGACTGCAGCAGACACGATTTCAAACATACACACACACGGGGGTCCCACCCTTCACTGTCTCTGATTGGTTTAGACCATGATATGAGCCTGATGTGTGTCTGTTGTTGGACCACAGGGAGAGAGTCGCAGAGAATGTGTCTCCCTCTAACAGCTGGTCACACCGGTGCAACCTCAGATGTTTTTTGGTTGCAACATGAGAAATTAGGTCGCACTCTAGAGCCCTGTGTTCAGATCAACATCACTGTGTCCTCATCAACATGGCAGCACAACATTCACACACCTGTCCATGTCACACAGATCAATAACATGCTGCTGATCTCAGTCTGTCTCTACAGGGTCAATACTGGATCAATACTTGAATCAGCTGCATGTATTCATCAAGTAAACACTGAAACTAATCAGAGTTCAGAGGATCAGAGAGGACAAACATTCCCTTTAAGGACTAACAGAGGACATGTTCTGTAACAAACACTGGTCTTTGTGACCACAGACTGAATTTAGAACAACTAAAGATCATTTACAGATTCATGGATGAAGCTCTGTGTGAACATCCATTAAACATCAAACATCTACAACAGGAACAGAGAACTGACCTCAGAGTCTGCAGTCTGCAGTCTGGACTCTGCAGAAACCCACACAGCTGCTCCACTCCTGAATCCTGCAGATTGTTCCCTCCCAGGTCCAGCTTTGTCAGATGGGAGGGGTTGGACTTCAGAGCTGAGGCCAGAGCAGCACAGCTGATCTCTGACAGACCGCAGTACATCAATCTGAATAAAGAAAAACAGATAAAATCATTGATGATCAATCAGATGTTTGAGATGTTCAGATCAACATCACTGTGTCCTCATCAACATGTCAGCACAACATTCACACACCTGTCCATGTCACACAGATCAATAACATGCTGCTGTCCTCAGTCTGTTACTACAGGGTCAACAGGTGCTGGTGTAAGGAGGTAATAACTCCTTCATTTATTTTTGATTCCCCTTACCAATGAGTTATTATTATTTTCATGTATTATGTTGATTGTATGGTATTTCCAGTAGACAGTGGGGTTTTGGTGCCCTCTAGAGGGTCTTTGCAGACTTGGCAAGGGATACTCCACCCTTTTCACCAGTGTAAATGTGCTGTCCGCGTGGTAAGTCTGAGTCTAGTAAGCTCCACACAAATAAGTATTTTACTTTGTTGTTTTGCTGTCATACGTCCACACTCGTATTGTTATATCTTGTTAGGCATACGACGATACAACGATAAGTTTCCTTTTAACGTTGGGTTAAGTG
Source organism: Parambassis ranga (assembly GCF_900634625.1). Classification (NCBI taxonomy): domain Eukaryota; kingdom Metazoa; phylum Chordata; class Actinopteri; family Ambassidae; genus Parambassis; species Parambassis ranga. Next base: position 188,566 of record NW_021144814.1, on the reverse strand, counting down.
TTGTAAATTAAGCAGTCCGGTTTACAAAATGTTAGCTGCTAGCTTAAATGCAGTGCTGTCTTGTAGTACGGTGCTATATGCTAAATTTTGGTTTATTTTCCAGTGTGTCACTGTGGAGCTTGTTAAAACTCGGGATACAAGATGTTTTCCTGTGTTTCCAGTGTGGCACTAATAAATGGCGTGCTGAGCAAAGAGAGAAGTTGGTTTTTAATTACACAGCGCAGAAGAAAGTACACACCCCACTACACTGGCACCTATACATGACACGTCTGCTTTGTTGACGTTGTACCTTCAGGGTTGGAGCTGTGCTTCCTCTCAGTGTCTCTGTGTCTCCTTCAAACAGCGTCCTTAAGGCTGCACTGGTGTCCAACATGTTAGGTATGGACTTACTGAATCAGACCCATGAGCCTCAGCAGCTCCTGTTCTTCCTGTGGAGGGAGTATCTGTGTCACTGCTCTCACTGCTCCTCATCCAGCTTCAGAGCGCCTGCACTGAGTGTGTCTGATGTCTCTGATTTCATTGGTCCTCATGAAACACCTGCAGGACAGTGTTTGTTCCAGGCTTAAATCCACATGTGCTGTGAGCTGCCTCTTGGTGTTCAGTCTTTCCTGTGTCTGCTGTACTTTTGGTATCTTCTGTCCTGACTCTTCCTGACCTCTTCACCTCTGCTTCTTCTCTCACAGCTTTGACTTGTTGTTCTTCATCTGGACAGATATCAACATCAACATCTTTCTCAGGTGTCAGATCTGCTGCCTCTCACCTGCTCATTAGTTGACACATACAGTTCTGTCATGAGAATCATCCAGCTCTCCTTATCTTTACTTTAAATCAGTAAACACTGAGAGCTTCCTCCTGTTTCTGGGCTCCGGTGAAGAACATGTGTTGTATATGAGCTGGGTTCTTCAGGTCCACATCAGTCTTTAAACGTCCTCTTCAGCGCCTCTCTTTGATCTCTTTTGTTTTCCTCAAAATCAAACTATTACAAACTCTGATCAGCTCTTCTCCTCTGATGGACTGTCTCTGACTTTTCCATCATACTGCTGGCAGCACAGAGACAGAGTCCTGAATCCAGGTCCTCCAGGTTTCTGTCAGGGTGCCATTGTGACGAACATAAAAAATGTCACGTTTATGTAATTTTATTTACTTTATTCTGGAAGAATATTTCTTTAAAAGGAAAACAATATACTAATATGGGCTGTAATGGCCAATGTGTATCCGTCAAGTGCGATTGTGATAGATTGATTTTTCTTGATTCATGTAATTCATGTGGAATCTAACGGATGTTGAAACATTGAGAAGGTTTTATAAAAAAAACTGTAATTCATGTGGACTGCTAAGGAAAGAGTAAAAAGGCTATAAAAGGGTTAAAAACACTAAATAAGCTGTGAATATCTAAGATGGGGTTTAACCTAAACCACTGATCTATAACCTGCTCACGTAGCCTGCTCATGATGGATTACTTATGCCTGCAGAAGCAGGAAAGGGGAGCTCACTGGCGGATTCTTCATTCTGCATAAAGCTGCCAGACAGGAAGAATCGAGTGTCAGGGTTATTATTGACAGGTCTTCCCTTTTCAGGTAAAGAAACTCTTTTAACTGTGGCCTTGTATGATTCAGACAGTGTTGGTAGATTTGTTTATGTTTTACGAATGTTCACAAAACAAGAAAAACATGTAATAGCATGTTGCTAACAGACGCTAATTTCAAGTTATCTGTTTTAAGTTAAAGCTAGACTCATAACCAGAGAGTAAGCACGCTTATATCAAGTTATGAGGTGAAGTTGGTTACATGTGTGACTGTGAAATGAAGATGCATTCGTTTCTTTCTAAACGGAATGTTTGAGATTAGTGCAGCATATACACTGAACATGTTTGGATGTTTCTAATATTTTCAGCTAAACCTCTATTTTACCTTTTGAACACATGATTTTGAAGACTAACCTGTTCAAGACAGATGAAGATAAAACCAAACGTGTCTATATGCACGTTTCATGTACAGGCAAGTTATTGACTCTACTGTGAAGGTGAGATCTGATCATATGTGGCAGGTCTGGTTTAGATGTCAGGTAGACTAGGTGGGAGTCATTTAGTGCTGATCTCAAAGGGTCTTGTAATTTAATGTTTACACAGGTTTGCAGTGCATGCCAACGAGACGTAAAAACGTAATGACGTGCCTTACGACAGGCGCGTACTCAATGACGTAGTCTTTTTGAGAGGAGTGCCGCGCCTCACTGTACAGCTGACATTTTAACAACAGAGAATGTTAACAAGCAAAGACGGACTGCTCTGCTGCTCCAATAAAACATCACAGTTTATAACAGTCTGCTTACATGGCACATTACATGGAGAGTTGCTTTTATCCAGCAAACGTTACACAATGAGTTAAAAACAAAAACAAGAATTGCCTGTTTATTTTGTATGATTTACTCTGTTTGGCTGGCGGGCCAAAAATAACACATTTTAAGATAGAAGCCGCGGGCCATAGAAAATCCGACCACGGGCCGCAGTTGGCCTGCGGGCCGTAGTTTTGACACCCCTGATCTATGATAATAATGACAACTGACCTCAGAGCCTGCAGTCTGCAGTGAGGACTCTGCAGTCCAACACACAGCTGCTCCACTCCTGAATCCTGCAGGTTCTTGTTGCTGCTCAGGTCCAGTTCTGTGAGATGGGAGGGGTTGGACTTCAGAGCTGAGGCCACCACTTCACAGTGAGTCTCTGAGAGTCCACAGTAAGAAAGTCTGTCAAACACCAAAAACAGAAAACATGTTATTAAAGAAGACACTTAATGTGGACCTTATTTGAAGACAGGTGGACACGTCCTGTTGGACATGTTGCTCTTCACATCAGTGGTTCAGCCTGTCTGATCTGACTGTTTGACATGAAACAATAATCCTCATCAGACTGTTAATCTGTGCTGTAATCTGCAGATGGAGCAGAGAACATGGAGTTCTGTAAATATTCTGGATGATTCTGACCGTGTGAAAGCAGATCAATGTGACATCATCAACATGATGTCATCACTGTAACACTGCAGCTACAGTTACACACTGAGGCTGATCATGGTGTTCAGAGATTTAATAAACCTTCAACATAAACACATAAACACAGCTGAAGAACATCTGAGACAAAGACCCAGCTGACACATGGACCTCTGAAGAACCACACAGTGTGGATCTGTGAAAACCTGAAACGCTAATCTACACTGATTCTCAATCATCATCACATCTGGACTCACTGAGCCTTCCTGCAGTTCCTCACAGCTGGAATCAGTCTCCGTCGTCCCTCCTCTGATGTGTTGTACTTGCTCAGGTCCAGCTCCTTCAGAACCTCCTCTGACATCTGCAGCATGTAGGCCAGAGCTGAGCAGTGGACCTCAGAGAGTCTCTTCTCTGATCTGGTCCCTGACTGCAGGAACTCTTGGATCTCCTGATGGACTGAGAGGTCGTTCATCTCCATCAGACAGTGGAAGATGTTGATGCTTCTGTCAGGAGAGATTTCATCAGTGTTCATCTCCTTCAGGTTGTTGATGGCTCTCTGGATGGTTTCTGGTCTGTTCTCTGTCTGACCCAGCAGGCCTCTGAAGAGTTTCTGGATGATTCCTGGTCTGTTCTCTCTCTGAGCCAGCAGGCCTCCTAAGAGCCTCTGGTTGGACTGCAGAGAGAGGCCATGAAGGAAGCGAACCACCAGGTCCAGGTGGCCATGTTTACTCTGCAGAGATTTCTCCATGACTCTCTTCAGGAAGTCATCAAGAGAGGAGTGTCTGTAGTCGTCTCCCAGGAAGTCCTTCAGTCCCTCGGTGGTCCTGTTGGTGTAACAGAGGATCAGGTGGAGAGCAGCCAGAAACTCCTGAACACTCAGATGGATGAAGCAGAACACCTTGTCCTGGTACAGGCCTCTCTCCTCTCTAAAGATCTGTGTGAACAGTCCTGAGCACACTGAGGCTGCTCTGATATCGATGCCACACTCTGTCAGGTCTGATTCATAGAAGATCAGGTTTCCTTTCTGCAGCTGCTCAAAAGCCAGTTTCCCCAGAGACCGGATCATCTCCCTGCTCTCTGGATTCCAGTGTGGATCTGTCTCAGCTCCTCCTTCATACTTGACCCTCTTCACTTTGGCCTGAACCACCAGGAGGTGGATGTACATCTCAGTCAGGGTCCTGGGCAGCTCTCTTCCCTCTCTGCTCTCCAACATGTCCTCCAGAACTGTAGCAGTGATCCAGCAGAAGACCGGGATGTGGCACATGATGTGGAGGCTTCGTGATGTCTCGATGTGGGAGATGATCCTGCTGGCCTGCTCCTCCTCTCTGAACCTCCTCCTTAAGTACTCCTCCTTCTGTGGGTCGGTGAACCCTCTGACCTCTGTCACCATGTCCACACAGTCAGGAGGGATCTGATTGGCTGCTGCAGGTCTTGTGGTGATCCAGAGGCGAGCAGAGGGAAGCAGCTTCCCCCTGATGAGGTTTGTCAGCAGCACATGCACTGAGGTAGATTCTTTGACATCAGTCAGGACCCGAGTGTTGTGGAAGTCCAGAGGAAGTCGACACTCATCCAGACCGTCAAAGATGAAGAGCACCTGGAGGTGCTGGAAGCTGCAGATTCCTGCCTCTTTGGTTTCAGGGAAGAAGTGATGAACAAGCTCCACCAAGCTGAACCGTTTCTCTCTCAGCACATTCAGCTCTCTGAAAGTGAATGGAAATGTGAAGTGGACGTCCTGGTGGTCTTTGTCTTCAGCCCAGTCCAGACTGAACTTCTGTGTTAGGACTGTTTTCCCGATGCCAGCCACTCCCTGTGTCATCACTGTTCTGATTGGTTCCTGTCTTCCAGGTGAGCCTTTGAAGAGGTCTGCTGGTCTGATGGGGGTTTCTGGTCTGTGTGCTTTCCTGGATGCTGCTTCAATCTGTCTGACCTCATGGTCCTCATTGACCCCTGCAGTCCCCCCCTCTGTGATGTAGAGCTCTGTGTAGATCTGGTTCAGAAGGGTCGGCTCTCCTGCTTTAGCGATGCCCTCAAACACACACTGGAACCTCTCCTTCAGGTTAGACTTGAGTTTACGTCCACACTCTGCAGCTGCAGATCCTGAACAAACAGTAAATGTGATGAGTGACTGAACTTCCTGACAGTCTTCAGTCAGAAGTGACAGATGTGCTGCAGATGTCTGCATCATGTTAACAGCAGAGTTTGTAGATGTAAACTTCATTTCCTCTTTCCATCATGTTAAAGCTCTTAAATCCTCTTACTGATCTGCAGACGCTCAGCCAGCTCCTCCTGCTCCATCCTCCTCAGGAAGTCCACCGTGATCTGCACAAAGGACTCTCTGCTCCTCCTCTGCTCTTCATCCTCCTCATCCTCCCTCTGGCTCTCACAGCATTCTGGGTAATCTAGACTCAGAAGCTTCTGGATCTTCTTCAGCTCGTTCTTCACAAAAGTGAGGATGTTGTCCTCCAGCAGCTGGAACAGAGAGACACAAACATCAGGTCCATGTTGGACAGACTGACAGTCCGCTGGTCTACAAAGTGCAGCATGGAGACACAACAACACAACACATGGACCAGCAGCTGTTCTACATGTACACACCAGAAATATGGAGTCCAGCTGTGTCTGATGCTGCTGGGCAGACGGACCACCGGGAGTCTCTGAGCTCTGCTGGTGGACTCTGTGGACCAATCAGGAACAGTTAGCCCACATGATGTCACATGATGTCAGCACACATGCAGAAACAGCAGCTGCTTCCAGAGTGTGTGTTCTGTGCTGAACACACACGGCTGTGCTCTGAAACAGGCCGTCAGCTCTGAACCTGCAGCTGTTTGAAGCAACTCAGATCTTACTGCTTCAAGGAAGACCGGCTTTCTCCTTTAAAGTTAATGAAGGCACCCTTTGACCGATCACTCCTCAGAGACACACAGCTGGGTCCTGGTCCTGGACCTGGTTCTGGTGAGTCTGGTCTCTTCTTGTTCCTGGTACAGAGATAGAAATCATCAGCTGATGTTTCAGTGACTGCAGGAGGAAGAAGCAGCTACCAGAAGAAAGGAGCCGTGTAAGCAGCAAACAGGAGACGAACATGGATGAGACGGCTGGACAAAAGCAAGTATCCACAGTGTGGAAATACTTCACCAAAACAGAGAAAACCGTTAGTTGCAATATATGCGAGGCTGTCCTAAAGTACCATGGCAGTACCACTACAATACATAACCATTTGAAGCTACACCCTGTCATGGCTAGCTGCTGCAGCAGCAGAGAGAACCGCCAACACCAAACAACAACAACAACGCAGACCAGGAGCGCAAGAATAGGATTATTAAAGAGGAGGTCTTTGACCAAATAACTGTTTGTAGCTCACTGGAAAATGTTTTTTTCTTTCACTTTCCTTATGGCGTTGCACTGTGGTGAGAAATAAATTACATCTGTAAACTTAATGTAACGCTGGACATTTATGTTTATTGGTATCAACTTTTTATCCGTTGTTGATCTTGTATTTCAAACAGTCTGAGGCACATTCAGAGGTTTTGAACCTCCATCCAATGACCACCACTGGCAGCATCGGTGGCGCATAGATTTAAAAAAACTTCTGGCTAATATTCGACTATTCGTCGACTTTTAGTAAGAATTCGATGAATATTAAAATTCAGTATTCGTGAATGTCCTAGTATGAATTTGACACCTCATGAACCAATTGGTTACCCACAGCCAGCAGGTGTGCACACACTGGTGCTTAATTGTAGACACACCGATCAGGTTTAAGCACTATAAAAAGGCAACAGGCAAGTTCAATAATGCATCAGACTTGGAGAAATTCAAGCCCATGTTGTCAATGATCAACAAATTTTCAATAATGTCCAACAGGCCGTGTCCTTTAAAAACATCCAGCTGTGATGAAACAACTGTATAAAGTGCCGTTTGAAAGAAATTCAGGCAGGTGAAAGTCCTGCGGCATGAACATGTGTTGGTATGTTGTGTTCACTAAGTGTAGCATTGTGTGCTGCACACAACCTTTGTACAGTACATGTCATTTTACTGTACAGCAGAAACTGGTTTCATCAACACCCATAATTCACAGTTCAGTACCTTCCACCATACTCCCCCTTCCTAAACCCCATGGAGGAGTTCTTTTCAGCACGGCGGTGGAAGGGTCATGTTCTTTAACAATATCTCAAAAAGAGAAAAATAATCAGACCCAGACTGCATCATTAGAAAGGCAGAAATGTTCCAAGTGTTTCAGATCCAGTGCAGCAGTGTGTCAGTGGTTCAAATGAACCATGTGGCACCAAAATGGGCTTTTGGTGAATTATTGTACAGTTTGAATTAAGTGTTTCATTTTGGAAAAGATCTGAGATGCTCTGCTCCTTGTGTGTAGATGTGTGGATCGTGTGTAGAGTTTTGACAAAATGAGCCTTGTTTTTAAAACCGTGCCTAAGAAATCGTAAAAAACTGTAAAGTGCTCTGAAACAGGCCGTCAGCTCTGAACCTGCAGCTGTTTGAAGAAACTCAGATCTTACTGCTTCAAAGAAGACCGGACTTCTCCTTTAAAGTTCATGCAGTCATCCTTTGACTGATCACTCCTCAGAGACACACAGCTGGGTCCTGGTCCTGGTCCTGGTCCTGGTGAGTCTGGTCTCTTCTTGTTCCTGGTACAGAGATAAAAATCATCAGCTGATGTTTCACAGTGACTGCAGGAGGAAGAAGCAGCTACCAGAAGAAAGGAGCCATGTGTTACTGTGTGTGTTACTGTGTGTGTGTGTGTGTGTTACTGTGTGTGTTACTGTGTGTGTGTGTGTGTTACTGTGTGTGTGTGTGAGTGTGTGTGTTACTGTGTGTGTTACTGTGTGTGTGTGTGTGTGTGTGTATGTGTCTGTGTGTGTATGTGGGAATCTTGTCCTTCAGGTGAACCAGTCTCTGTCTCAGTGTTGTCATAGGTTTGAAATTTCAAACCTATATATGCAGTCCAGTGCAGTGAGGAATGCTCTGATCTGTACATTGGAGAAACTAAACAACCACTCCACAGAAGAATGGCTCAGCACAGGAGAGCCACCTCCTCAGGACAAGACTCAGTTGTTCACCTCCACCTCAAAGACAAAGGACACTCCTTTGAGGACAACAATGTTCACATTTTAGACAGGGAGGAAAGGTGGTTTGAAAGAGGAGTCAAGGAAGCATCTATGTTAAGCTGGAAAAACCTTCCCTTAACAGAGGTGGTGGCCTCAGACATCATCTTTCTACCACATACAATGCAGTGATTCCATCCATTCCCAGGAAGTTTACACATACTCACAGCAAGAACAAAGGGCTGTCAACCAGTCCCCCTCCGGCAGTTTCATAGTCGTTAGCCAGTCGTTAGACACACCTGGCCCAGTCAGCCAGAACATCACAGGTAAGTATGGAAAGTTTTACCCAGACCCACCCACTGAGGTCTGTAACCACATATAAACCATGTTTCCCCACCAAACAGTTAGAACTGATGAAGCTGCTTGGATGAGCAGCGAAACGTCTTCTAGAAAACTCTACAAGTCCAGACGCCTTGCTTCAATCTTCTCTACGTATGATGACCTGGATGACTGAGAATCTTCATCAACATTTGTAAACCATGAGTTAGTTTGTCATGTGAGCAGACTGTCTGTTATAAACTGTGATGTTTTACTGGTGCAGCAGAGCAGTCCGTCTTTGCTTGTCAGCTGTACAATGAGACGCGGCACTTCTCTCAAAAAGACTCCGTCATTCAGTACGCGTCTGTCGTAAGGCACGTCATCACGTTTTTACGTCTCGTTGCCATGCACTGCAAACCTGTGTAAACATTAAATTACAGACCCTTTGAGATCAGCACTAAATGACTCCCACCTAGTCTACCTGACATTTTACTGATGTCTGCTGCTCCTAAACCAGACCTGCCACATAGGATCAGATCTCACCTTCACAGCAGAGTCAATAACTTGCCTGTTGCTCTGTTATCACAACCACACAGTTTCTGAATGTTTTAAATTTATGCTGTATATTCACATAACATTTTCTGATCTGTTCATCTGAATGCTAAGATGTTATTTTGTTTGTTGTGTAAGATGTAACATATTACAAAACAGCATACACAGTTTTTTATTATTTAAAATAATGACATCGGGGACTGTTGGCCCTCTGAGACTTTCGCATTATTGAATCTGGCCCTTCCCGAAAAAAGTTTGGCCACCCCTGGTCCACACAGAGACAGTCAGAGACAAGAGTCCTCACAGAGACACACAGACAGACAGAGTCCTCACAGAGACACACAGACAGACTCACCGTCACACAGAGAAAAAGAAGCTGCGCCACAAGCGGAGGACAAAGTGAAAGTAAAGTTTGATCAGACTCACCGAGCAGTCAGTTCTTCTTCCTCTTCCTCCTTCCAGTGTTAATTTTGTTGACGAATCATTTTCGTCATAGTTTTCGTTAACGACCTTTTTTTGCTGATAAAAATGAGACGATGACTAAATAAAACTAACGCACGGTGCCAGAAACGAAGATGAAATTATTGATGGAGACGAGATCCAATCAGAGCAAATTTTGTTTGTGGAAGGGAGGGACCAATCAGGAGACGGCGGCAGAGAGCCAAATGAAGACACCGCTGCTGATGGTTTTACAGCATGTGACTGTTTCTAAGTCACTGAAGTGTTTTGCTGTAGTTATGGAGGATTCATGAAGAAGGATTGATTCAAATAACACAAGTTAAAGCTGTGCCTGTTTTTATTGCACAATCAAACCTTAATTATTTCATGAAAAAATATACATCATAGAATTTTAAAACTTGTTGTGTTTATGCTTCGTAAAGAAGAAAGCAGGGTTTCCTTTTTGGTCTCTTTTATTTACCTCCTGCTTCCAACTCGTTAGCCATAACACATGGGAACAGTCACACATACTTCTTCATTAGTTCCTTTTCTACATCACATACATTGTGACAGGTAAGTAGTGCATCCTAGTGGTACACATGTGTAATTACGACTGATCATCACAAAATTCTTTGATATTTAGTCAACTAAAAATAGACTAAAAGTTAAAAAATGTCAATGACTAAAATGTGACTACAATCAAATGACATTTTAGTCACAAGACTAAAATAAAAACAAAATCAGAAATTGCTGCCAATTAACACTGGTGTGTGTTACTGTGTGTCTGTGTGTGTGTTATGGTGTGTGTGAGTTAATGTGTGTGTGTGTTACTGTGTGTGTCTGTGTGTGTGTGTGCGTTACTGTGTGTGTGTGTTACTGTGTGTGTTACTGTGTGTGTGTGTTGCTGTGTGTGTGTGTTACTGTGTGTGTGTGTTACTGTGTGTGTGTGTGTCTGTGTGTGTGTGTTACTGTGTGTGTGTGTTACTGTGTGTGTGTGTGTCTGTGTGTGTGTTACCTGTTCATGTTGCTGAGCAGCTGCAGTGACAGATGTGCTTCTTCCTCTCTTTATTCTCACAGAGCCCTGCAGAGGACAACACAACACAAAGGCTGCAGTTTGTGACACAAAATGGCCGCTTTGCTGCGCTGGTCATGTGACATAAGAGAGGGCGTCATAATAAAAACTACAAGCATCTACTAAACTTATTTTAGAGGCCAAAACAACACAAAGGACTGAAAAGCGTCACAGAGTGAGCAACAATCAACACACAGCAAAGTTTACAACGTCCATGTGGACAAAGGAGCTTTTACAGGAAATGTTCCAACAATCACAGAAATGCTGCCGACACCATGACGTCATCAATATAGTTCAAACAGAAATCAAGACGAAGACATGAAGGACACTTCAACACCTGAGGGACGAGACAGAGGACAGACTTCATTCAGGCTGCAGCAGGGAGCTGCTGGACAAAAGCTCCACCTCACTGAGCTGACCGTCCACACAGAGACAGTCAGAGACAAGAGTCCTCACAGAGACACACAGACAGACAGAGAGTCCTCACAGAGACACACAGACAGACAAAGAGTCCTCACAGAGACACACAGACAGAGAGTCCTCACAGAGACACACAGACAGACTCACCGTCACACAGAGAAAAAGACGCTGCACCACAACCAGAGGACAAAGTGAAAGTAAACTTTGATCAGACTCACCCGAGCAGTCAGAGCTGTTCTCCCGTGGGCATAGGCAGTATAGGCAAACGCTAAGGGCTTCGTACATCCAGGGGGCACCAGAAATGGAGGAAGAAAAAAAAAGCAGCTTCCACTCTTCTTAAAACTAGTTGGTATAATGTCTTCAGAAAAGATTAACCTCACATTAATTTAACTGCATAGCAAAGTCTACTGAGAAGTAATAGTAATAAGAACAATAATAATAATGTAGCCTACTTTCTGAAGACGCCCCTCCTCCTCTGAATAATGGACTTTGCTACATGGTGTGTTGATTGTTCAACAAGACACAACATGTCAAAACTTCCCCAACTGTCTGGTGCGGTGCCCAGGGGAGGAAACAAGCAAAGCAGAGGAGGAAACACTCCACAAAGACAGAGGTAATGTGACTGTAAAGATTATGTCAATTATATTATTTTGCTGTTGCAGAACGATGATTAATTAATAATGTTATTAACAATTAGCATAACATGGTTTGCTAATCAATGAACAGCCAGCGCTATCTGTTAGTTTTACATCAGCTCATGTTATGGACGAGCCTAGTTGTTATGGAAACAGTCATGTAACTCCCCGTCACTCCTTCCTCAGGCAAACGTGTAACATGAGATCTATTCAGCGGGTGTTATACAGTTAATTTACATGGTTATCTGATGTTTCCCAGCTTGTTGTAGTCAATCAGAATGTTCTACATAGTTGTGAGTCTAGCTGTTTGTTGTGTTAGTTCCTATAGTCTAAAGTGCGTTTATCATGTTAAACTTTACATCAGTGTTAAAGTGCACATCATTAATGTCAGAGCATAACTTAGCATTCCCTCATGCTGCATTATACTGCAGCTTACTGAGTCTTTGCATTCTGCTAATTAGCATTTCACTGTTAAAATTGACTTTGTTACTAATATAATTTGTAAATCAGATAAAGTACACTGTGTATTATACAGTACAGTCTGCATCATGCATGTATCTCTAGGTTTGTCATTTATATTATTTCATGTTGTTTTATTCTTGACATCATGTGTTTATTATTAGACTGCTGTCACACACTGCTCTTCTGTCTTCAGAGGCACTGCTGAGCAGCACCACCCAGCACCACCCAGCACTGATGCAGCAGCTTCAACCACTCCTGTCACCTCCACCTCAGCAGCACCACCCAGCACTGATGCAGCAGCTTCAACCACTCCTGTCACCTCCACCTCAGCAGCACCACCCAGCACTGATGCAGCAGCTTCAACCACTCCTGTCACCTCCACCTCAGCAGCACCACCCAGCACTGATGCAGCAGCTTCAACCACTCCTGTCACCTCCACCTCAGCAGCACCACCCAGCACTGATGCAGCAGCATCAAGTGGACCTTCTGTTTCTCCAGTAGAGGGAAGTGCAGCTGGCAGCCATGTACATTATCTTGGCAAAACAATCCAAAGTGAACTGATAGAGTCCATCAGTTCTAAAATAATAGAACCATCAAAATCTCCAAATATTTCTCCATCATTTTAGACTGCACCCCTGATCTGAGTCTTAAGGAGCAGCTCTCTGTCAGGATAGTGTCACAGGAAGACATTCCTCAAGTAAAAGAGCATTCCCTGTTCTTTCTATTGGCAGAGCAGTCAACAGGAGAACATTTGTCATCTCTATATTGCTTATGTTCAGTATGTATTTCTTTCATTCTAAGTATTTTGAATGTGAACTTGCTTTATTTAAATAAAAGAATGTCTAAGACAAACTATTAAGTTTCTTATGAGTACATGTACACTAGCAGAGGAATTTACTGCGATGCAACGGGGCGCCACCTGAAATCTTGCCTAGGGCTCCAAATTGGTTCGGGCCGGGCCTGGACGGAAGTGAAAATCCTCTAATGGAAACCCAGAAGAAGAAGAACATGGACGGTCTGCGCAGAGAGCTGATGCTGTGTGCTAAAGCTTGTTACACACTCCACGAGAATCCAGGTAACAAGAACAATGTTCGTTTGGGGCCGACATACTTCACTAGAAACATGTGCAGAACTCCTCATACGACCCTCCCACCGCAGCACACACACACACACAAGTAAGGACACAGGTTGAAGACGTTTCACTGCTGAACGTCAGCAGAAACAGTTTAGTGAACATGTTTGAAGCTCAGCAGCAGCAGCATTATGTTACTGTTGGAGATTTCACAGTTTTGCATGTTTGCCCAAATATCTGTTGACCTGAATGAGGGATGATAACAAGCGATGTCCAGAGAGGAGGACGCGTATCTTCATGATAACAACAGGTCTGACAGTACAGTTACTGGCACGGGAGTGACTGCAGCTGAGCTGACAGATGTCAATTTTTTAACTACTTTCCGTTTCAATTTTGGAAAATAACCATACACCAAACTGAGAAAAGTCTGTAATATAGTTGTGGAAGATTCCAAGGAGTGGTTGAATTTAGTTAAATTGATTACGACGAACAAGATTTTCGGTGGATTGAGAACAGGGGCTCTGTGCTCCAGCAGCCTCCAGGCTTAGCCTGACCTGCAAGCTGAGCCACAGAAGAAACCACCACACTCCAGGAGCACCACACTGGGGGTGTGTCCAGCACCACACTCCAGGTGTACCGGCACTACACTACTCTTCATTAAATCTGCTATAATGGCTAACAAAAAGCATAAAGACAACACACATTGCATCTGATATGGCCAGGTTAGTGAATTATTGGAGCAACAGAAAACATTTTACAAAGAAATGCTACAGCAGCAAGAAAGAAATTTCAAAGCTTGTGTGAACACATGTCGTTTGTCTCTCATATTAAGCAGGTCTCCAAGACCGCTTTCTTTCACCTGCGTAATATTACTAAGATCAGGAGCATCCTCTCTCAGAGTGATGCTGAAAAGCTCATCCATGCTTTTGTTACTTCAAGACTGGACTACTGCAGCTCTTTATTGTCAGGATGTCCACATTACTCCATCAACAGCCTGCAGCTGATCCAGAACGCAGCAGCTAGATTTCTGACAGGAAGCAGGGGGGGGGGGGGGGGTGATATCTCTCCTGTTCTAGCGCCTCTTCACTGGCTCCCAGAGGACTCAAGAATACACTTCAAGATCCTTCTTCTAACCTACAATGCTCTTCATGTACTTGCAGGTTTACTTGTAGTTCCTAGGATTCATAGAAGTAGAATGGGAGGACGAGCTTTCAGCTATCAGGCACCGCTACTATGGAACCAGTTACCAATCTGGGTCCGAGAGGCAGACACTGCCTCCACCTTTAAGACTAGACTTAAAGCTTTTCTGTTTAGTAAGGCGTATAGTTAGCCTTAGACCTAGTGTGTAGAGCTTGTAGGTATAGTAACAGTCTCAGCCACAGGTAGAACAGGTGTCATAGGGCCGATAAAATCGTAACTTTTAGCACAGCTATGCTGCTCTAGGCCTACGTTGTCGGGGGGCACAAACATGATCCTCTGAGCAGTTTCCCCCTCACCCTCTGACCTCTCCTCTACTCTCCTTAGTCTGGCTCATACTGTCATGGTTTCAGCCAGGTCTTTTATTTTGTAGTTCATTTTCTGTTTGTATTAGGTTTAGTTTTACTAGTCACTTCCTGTTTTATTTTGAAACTCGATCTTCCTCTTGTGTTTCAGTTCTGTTTACTTCCCCTTCCTCATGTGTGCTCCCTTCCCCCTCCTGTGATTACCTGCTCCGCCCTAATGTGCTTCACCTGTGTCCAATTGTCTTCCCGCCCTCCTGTGTATAAAGCCTGTGTGTTTCCTGCCCCTTGTTGCCAGTTCGTTTTTGTGAGTCTTCCATGCGAGTCCAGTTCCATGCGTCCAAGTAGCCTTTCTGCTCTTGTGATTTTTCCCTACGTGTGTCAGGGTTAATATAAGGTGGAGGACACAAATGCAGCTGAGCCGGAAGTATCAGGCAATTCTCAGTGTTTTAATACAGGCAAGGTTCGGTACACAGAAGTTCAGTCCGCGAGGCAGAGGTATCCAAAAGGGCACAGGCAAAAACCAGTGGTCAAAGTCCAAAGCAGTAATCAGTACACAGGAGTACAGTCCATGAGGCAAAGGTATCACAAAGGGGCGAAGGCAACGAACAGTAGTCAGATCCAAAATAGTTCATTCACAAGGGACTCCAAAACTCACTCAGAAACTCCAAAACTCACTCGGAAAACTCACTGGGGAAATCACAAGAGCGGAAGGCTACTTGGACGGCTGTGTCGCAGGATAACTCACAAGACGAACTGGCAACAAGGGGCAGGAAACACACACAGGCTTTATACACAGGAGGGCGGGAAGACAATTGGACACAGGTGAAGCACATTAGGGCGGAGCAGGTAATCACAGGTGGGGGAAGGGAGCACACATGAGGAAGGGGAAGTAAACAGAACTGAAACACCAGGGGAAGATCGAGTTTCAAAATAAAACAGGAAGTGACTAGTAAAACTAGAACTAATACAAACAGAAAATGAACTACAAAATAAAAGACCTGGATGAAACCATGACAGTACCCCCCCCTCAAGGAACGGCTCCCAGACGTTCCACTAGAAACCACCAGTCTGAACAAAAATACAGGGAGCAAAAAAAAAAAAAAAAAAAAAAATCAGTCTAATAAGAGTCCAGAAAACAAAAACTCAGAAAACTGGGTAGAGACCCAGCGTGACGAAGTCTGGGGGGGCTCAGAGAGCAAGGCCAGAGGCTGAGAAGGCCGAGATTTCCCAGGGTCGAGAGAAACTGCAGGGGAACACCAGAGACGAGGTTGCAGACCCTCCAGGGTCTGGGCGGAAGAACAACAGAGATAGAGACACGGCCCCTCCAGGGAAAAACAACAGAGACAGAGACGCGGACCCACCAGGGTCCGGGCGGAAGACCACCAGCGATGGAGACGCGGACCCTCCAGGGTCCGGGCGGAAGACCACCAGCGAGGACGAGACGACAGACCCTCCTGGGTCCGGGCTGAAAACCAGCGAGGAAGGCAAGACGACGGACCCTCCTGGGTCCGGGTAGAAGACCAGCGAGGAAGGCGAGACGGACCCTCCTGGGTCCGGGCAGAAGACCGAGGAAGGCGAGACGACGGACCCTCCTGGGTCCGGGCTGAAGACCAGCGAGGAAGGCGAGACGACGGACCCTCCTGGGTCCGGGCAGAAGACCAGCGAGGAAGGCGAGACGGACCCTCCTGGGTCCGGGCAGAAGACCGACGAAGACGATGGGGCTGACCCACCAGGTCCAGGGCAGACGGTCAGCGGCGACGAGGAGGCCGACCCACCAGACGAGGAGGCTGACCCTCCAGGGTCAGGGCAGAAGGTTGGCGGAGACGAGGCTGTGGACCCTCCCGGGTCCGGGCAGAAGGTCAGCGGAGACGATGAGGCTGACCCACCAGGGTCAGGGCAGAAGGTCGGCGGAGACGATGAGGCTGACCCACCAGGGTCAGGGCAGAAGGTCGGCGGAGACGATGAGGCTGACCCACCAGGGTCAGGGCAGAAGGTCGGCGGAGACGAGGCTGCGGACCCTCCAGGGTCCGGGCAGAACGCCGGCGAGGACGAGACAGAAGACCCTCCAGGGTCCAGACTGGAAACCGGCGCTAGAGCAGAAGACCCTCCAGGGTCCAGACTGGAGACCGGCGCTGGAGCAGAAGACCCTCCAGGGTCCAGACTGGAAGCCAGAGCCGAAGACGAGGCAGAAGACCCTCCAGGGTCCAGACTGGAAGCCAGAGCCGAAGACGAGGCAGAAGACCCTCCAGGGTCCGGACTGGAAGCCAGAGCCGAAGACGAGGCAGAAGACCCTCCAGGGTCCAGACTGGAAGCCAGAGCCGAAGACGAGGCAGAAGACCCTCCAGGGTCCAGACTGGAAGCCAGAACCGAAGACGAGGCAGAAGACCCTCCAGGGTCCAGACTGGAAGCCAGAGCAGGGGACCCTCCTGGGTCCCGACAGGAAACCAGAGCCGAGGACCCTCCGGGGTCCGGACAGGAAACCAGAGCCGAGGACCCTCCGGGGTCCGG
The DNA here is from genome assembly GCF_900634625.1 of Parambassis ranga. Lineage (NCBI taxonomy): Eukaryota > Metazoa > Chordata > Actinopteri > Ambassidae > Parambassis > Parambassis ranga. The sequence continues at coordinate 171,548 of NW_021144814.1, read as the reverse complement.
ACAGGAAACCAGAGCCGAGGACCCTCCGGGGTCCGGACAGGAAACCAGAGCCGAGGACCCTCCGGGGTCCGGACAGGAGCTCGGGAGCGGTGGACCACCGGGGTCAGGGCTGGAGACCAGAGGCGAGGGACCACCGGCGTCGGAACTGAAGACCAGAGGCGAAGGACCACCGGCGTCGGGACTGAAGACCAGAGGCGAAGGACCACCGGCGTCGGGACTGAAGACCAGAGGCGAAGGACCATCGGCGTCGGGACTGGGGCTCGGGAGCGATGGACCACCGGGGTCGGAACAGGGACTCGGGAGCGGTGGACCACCGGGGTCAGGACGAGGGCTCAAGAGAGGAGGCCCACCAGGACCGGAGCTGAGGCTTGGGAGCGGTGGACCCCTAAGGTCAGGACAGGAAGCTGGGGACGGAACCCCACCAGGACTAGGACAGGAGACTGGGGACGGAACCCCATGAGGAGTGGAACTCGGAGACGGAACCCCACTAGGATCAGGACTGGGACCCGGAGCTGAGGGTTCATCAGGGCCTGGGCTGGAACCCAGGGTCGAAGACCCTCTAGTGTTGAGGAAAGGCACCCCCACAGTCAGTGTCAGTGCCGCAAACACACCAAAGAATAAAAAATCCACAAGCTCAGCAGATAAATCCTTGGGGGCAGCACAGAAACACCCACCCTCGGGTGGTGCAGGAGAAGGCGACGTCATCTGGAGATCATCTGGACATGTGGTCTATGCAGTCCACAGCCTGTTGGAGCTGGGCTTTCTCTTCAGAAATTCCTTCCCATAAAAATATTACCTCCACTGGATCCTCCATAGCTGCTCAGTCTGCTGCGTCCAGTTATGGCCAGTTCGTAATGTCAGGGTTAATATAAGGTGGAGGACACAAATGCAGCTGAGCCGGAAGTATCAGGCAATTCTCAGTGTTTTAATACAGGCAAGGTTCGGTACACAGAAGTTCAGTCCGCGAGGCAGAGGTATCCAAAAGGGCACAGGCAAAAACCAGTGGTCAAAGTCCAAAGCAGTAATCAGTACACAGGAGTACAGTCCATGAGGCAAAGGTATCACAAAGGGGCGAAGGCAACGAACAGTAGTCAGATCCAAAATAGTTCATTCACAAGGGACTCCAAAACTCACTCAGAAACTCCAAAACTCACTCGGAAAACTCACTGGGGAAATCACAAGAGCGGAAGGCTACTTGGACGGCTGTGTCGCAGGATAACTCACAAGATGAACTGGCAACAAGGGGCAGGAAACACACACAGGCTTTATACACAGGAGGGCGGGAAGACAATTGGACACAGGTGAAGCACATTAGGGCGGAGCAGGTAATCACAGGTGGGGGAAGGGAGCACACATGAGGAAGGGGAAGTAAACAGAACTGAAACACCAGGGGAAGATCGAGTTTCAAAATAAAACAGGAAGTGACTAGTAAAACTAGAACTAATACAAACAGAAAATGAACTACAAAATAAAAGACCTGGATGAAACCATGACAACGTGTTCTCGAGTAAGTTTTGGATTCTTGTGTTTTTTCCCTACGTGTTTTCGAGTAAGTTTTGGATTCTCTTGTGTGTGACGTGTTTTTTTGGATTTGACTACTGCTTTTTGCCTTTGCCTTTTGGATACCTCTGCCACGTTGACTGATCACCCGTGTACCGAACCCTGGCTTATATTAAAGGAACTGAGTTTGTTTTCACCTCCGGCTAAGTCTGCATTTGTGTCCGCCATCTCACAACCCCTGACACATACTGGGCAATATCATCTCATAATCTGTGTTTACTGTCTTCCTCGTAGTTTTGTGCCTCGCTCTCTCTCTTTGCAGGTCTCAAGACCTGCATGCTGACCTGCAGTCCGGCCCCTGATCTCTCCTGTGCTCATCGACTAGCCCCTGCTGCTCATCTTTGCTTTGATTACTATCAAATTACTATTCCTACTTATGGACTGACGATATATATAGATATCTATTACAATATAATCACTGTTTCATCTTGCTGTCATGTTTGCTCTGTACTGTATCATGTTTGTATCATTTTTGCTCCTCTCTCTCTCTCTCTCTCTCTCTCCTTAACCTCTCTGTCCTGACTAGCAGCAGGACTGGTTCCCCCTTAAGTTGATGGGTCCTGTTCAAGGTTTCTTCCTCTTAAAGGGAGTTTTTCCTTGCCACAGTGCTCTTAGGGGGGTTCGGGTTCTGGGTCTCACGCTCTGAGTTTCTGTGAAGCGCTTTGAGACAATTTCTGATTGTAATATGCGCTATATAAATAAAACTAAATTGAACTGAATTGAATTGAAGAGCAGATAATAAATGCATAATTGAAATAAAAAAGTAATGTATTCTAGACAACACATTGTGAGGACAGGAACAGAAAGTGTAGTCTCTAGAGGAAGGGTTAAACTATCGCCATATGTCCACTAGGCCGAGGGCTTTGCACATGCCTTTCATAGCAGAGGCAGACCTGGGCAGCCGTTGCGATGGGGTATCACCAGGTGAATTTATTGTAAAACAAAAAAACAACACAACCCCAAAAAATGTAAAACTAAACCAATGAAACCCCAAATAAGAAGCAATCCCAAACTTACTTAAACTCAGGAGAAACGAAAGGCAACAGGGAAGGTGACAAGATGATCTGGCACAGACACAGGTGAAACACATTAGGGCGGGGAAAACAATTAAAAAAGGTGGGAACACTGGGGAAGTAAAACACACGGGGCAATCACAAACAAAAGAAAACACAGGGAGCCCATATTAATAGTCTTAAAAGAGTCAAACAGACCATAAAGTCCAAAGCGCTAACCCTCCTGGGTCCGGGTGGAAACCCACCAGAGACGGGGGTCGCGAACCTTCCAGGGTCCGGGCAGAGGGCCACTGGAGATGGGGTCGTGAACTCTCCAGGGTCCGGGCAGAGGGCCACTGGAGACGGGGACACAGACCCTCCAGGGCCGGAGCAGGAAATCAGAGCTGGAGGTCCCTCCGGGTCAGGGATTAAACCCAGAGCTGGGGACCCTCCAGGGTCAGGACAGGAAGCCAGAACTGGAGGTCCATCTGGGTCAGGCGGGGCAAACAATTACAAAAAGCAGGAACACAGGGGAAATAAAACAGTAACTTCCAGGTCCAGTAACTTCACAAAGTGCAAAAATAACAATGATACCAAGAACTAGATGACAAAACAGGAAACTAACCAAACCCACAAAAAACTAATCATGACATATGTATGCTATAGAATTTCCGGTAACACTTTATTTGAATGGGTGTGCATAAGGCTGACATGACGCTGCCATAATCATGACATGACACCTGTCATGAACATCAATGAATGCTTATGACAGTTGTCATAAGGTGTCAATCGGTAAATTATGTCACTTTTGATGCAAAGTTGACATTGTTTCAGATGTCTTTGTTATGACAACTTGACATTAACCAAGACAACATAACCTGTCATAAATATGACATAGCAGACCTAATTGTCAAACTGTAAGAAAGTATTGTTTTATATCTTTAACATGACATTAAGCTATCATATATGGTTGGTTTTGATATTGGCTGTCATGACACCATTATAATTGTGTCATGAATCTTGTCCTTTTCATTAAGATGTCATAAAGTGTAATTACAAGGTCAAATCAGTTTATAACAGTGTCATGACTGTTTTCTGTGAATTCAAGTAAAGTGGAACAATTTTGCATTTTCATTAAGATGTCATAAAGTGTAATTACAAGGTCAAATCAGTTTATAACAGTGTCATGACTGTTTTCTGTGAATTCAAGTAAAGTGGAACAATTTTGCATTTTCATTAAGATGTCATAAAGTGTAATTACAAGGTCAAATCAGTTTATAACAGTGTCATGACTGTTTTCTGTGAATTCAAGTAAAGTGGAACAATTTTGCACTTTTCACTAAGATGTCTACGAAGTGCACTACACTATCAAATAACCGAAATGCCTTAACAAAAACAATACACAAGTCAAGAGATAGTTTTCCTTGCTGTATTTGAACACAAACATTTGAACAAAAGGAACTGTTGTTACATAAACAGTGTCATTTAACATCAACATAAATGAACACTCTTAAGTGTATTTATACACTATTGGGAGGAGTTTTCCACTTTTTTTCTTTGCTGTGATAATTTCAGCCATCTCCTGTGTTATAGCTCCCCTGCAACGCTCTGCAAATGCAGACATCTTCTCATTAGCTTCATCTCGTGGAAGCAGGTCCTTGAAGGTGTCTGGAAATGTGATTGCTAGTTCAGCAATCACAGCTGTTCTCGCAATTGTGTTGCGGTCGACGTTAATTTTGGCGAAGGCCTTTTTCATGGATCCATGCTTATTGAATATGGACAGGACATTCTTGTAGCGGCGGATAACTCCATCCGTTGTGGTCACTGGTCACAAAAACAAACAAAAAAGGCATCTTAATTCAGACATGCATTGGCATTGCTGATTGGGCACCCTAAAGGTACTGTAATACTATCAAATGAGAAATAATCCCACTTATCCTACTGCTGGTTTAACGTGCATCCTCCTTCTAGGCTTGTTCTATTAGATTTAGCTCCTTTTGTACCTGCCTCTGTAGCTAGCAATATTTGCCATGACCAGCATGGAAGAAGGATGCCCAACAAGTAATGTCCTCGCTTACCTGCCTCTGAAGCTGTACAAAACATAACCACCTTGCACTGTGAACCTAATGGTACAGTAAGTAGATTTTTTCTTATTCGTTTCAGAGGTTAAATATCTAACAAAACCAGATTAGAGCACATAATAACCTGCGGAGAATTAAAAAGCTGTACATCTCTCTGTAATTGCTGAGTAATTGCTATTATAACAAATATGAGGGCAGTTAAGTAATCGTCAACTTTACAGTTGAAAAGCATTTGATTAAAAAGATGATCAATGCCTGAACTTACTCCTTGAACGGCTATGAGAATCAGGGTGTTTTTTGGACTTATTGGTCTTCTTCTTTTTCTTTTTCTTTTTCTTCTTTTCCTCTTCTTCTGAGGATGATGAGAAGCTGGAGTCTGAGGAAGGACAGGGGGATGTCGAAGTTGAAGATGAAGCAGGTTCCAGAGCAGTCTTTCCAGAGCCTGTGAGGAGGGGGGTGGGGGGAGATGGACAAGTATAAGAAAACAAAGTGTATAAGAAAACAAAGCTCAAAAATATAAGAATATACTTTTTTCAGTGCAGTTCAACGCACTCTTAGTACTGAAAGGCTAAACTTTGGCAAATGCAATATTGCAGTTGTTTAGAATTAGCAAGATGAAAATTGGAGGGAATACTACTCATGTTATAACCGGCTGCCTTGACTTTACCTAAAACAGCAAAGACTGACATAAATGTTATTAAGTCTCCCCCAAATAAAATCCAAATTACATGTTTCCCTTTAGCTTAGCTTACCTCAGATGGCAAACTTTGAGGGTACTTTGTTTCCTTGGTGTTGTTTCCTTATTTACGTTGCACAGTTGCACTCCTGTCTGTGTTGATCGATAACTGTCTCTGGACGGTCAGGTGATGGTGACGCTACCGCTTACGCGCGCATTCCAGCAATGAGGAAGAAGTGACGTACTCCCTGATGTTGCTTCCACTGCAAAGAGGCGCGACTGCAACACCGCGACACACGCGACACGCGACCGGACCAGTTGTCAATGCAATGGCACTAATGGAAGGACTTCTAAAAAATATTAGGCTTTCAGATACAAAGAAGAACAGAAGAAGAACAGTTAGATGGATGCAGAAACATGGTATCCTGAGGAGAACGATGAAGTGCGCTAAATGCAATCGTTGCATGCACCTGGTGACATGTCACGTCAAGGATGGGCTGTGGTGGTAAGCAGAAGCTAACTCTTACTTGCTAATTTAGCTATTATAGTTTGGTAAGAGAAGTTATTAGCCATCAAGGTGGACAACATAGCAGGAAGTAGAAAACGTTTGGGCATTATCTTACTGTAACATTATAAAACTTTTGGAAACCTCTATAGTATATTCTAGTTATAACATGTATAACATGCTGTTTGATATTTTATATGGGGTAGCCTACTTCTCAGCATTTTGCCTTCCTTTTCTTAGGGTCTGTAAGCATCATAAAAGTTCCCCACGGTCTGTACGCAATGGCTCAATATTCAACAAGTCTCACATTACTTTGATAAAATGGCTGGAGTTCATGCACAGGTACAGTATTAAAATATTAAAGAAATAAAATGTTAGTAATATATTTAGCAGTGTGATTTATAGATATATTTGATGTAGGATTCCTTACTTGTAACTCAGCGTGTCTAATTCTTAGCACTGGAGCTATTAATGTCCTATAAAATAACTATATCTAACTATAAAATAACACCTACACTCACCAGCCACTACATTAGGCACACTTGTGCAATCTAATGCAGTCCAATACAACAGCTCTTACATAAATTAAATAGATTTTTGGTGACATTGTCAAAAAAGTGAAAATTCTAGTTTATTGAGGATACAGTGGATGAGTGAATGTACTTGTCAGGCTTGACAACACTTGTACAAATTTACACTACCGTTCAAAAGTTTGGGGTCAGTTGGAAATGTCTTTATTTTTATAAAAAAAAACATAGATAACATTAAAGTAATCAGACATACAGTCTAGACATTGTTAATGTGGTAAATGACTATTCTAGTTTTAATGGAATATATACAAAGGTATACAGAGGCACTTTTCCAGCAACCATCACTCCTGTATTCTAATGGTACATTGTGTTAGCTAATCGTGTTAAAAAGGCTAATTGATGATTAGAAAACTCCTGTGAAATTATGTTAGCACAGCAGAACTGTTATGCTGATCAGAGAAGCTGTAGAACTGGCCTGGTGACCCCAAACTTTTGAACGGTAGTGTATATATGCAAATGTATATGTGCAATATACTGTGCAGAGATATGTAGTCTTGTGTTACATAGTACAGTTTAATTTTAGTTTCATGTCAGCACAATTAAATGACAAGATAATATGCCATTTGGGTTTCTTAATTATTTTTTCCTTTCTTCAGGTTTGCACAAGGTTTGCGGTTGAAGCAACTTGACATGATCACTGAGGGGATAGCTGCAAGCTCCAGGACATTAACAAGAATGGCAAAAGTACTCAGAAAGGTTGTCACATCACATACTGGTCTCTAATTATAAGTACTATAATTAATTAAGTTAAATATATGCTTTATAAATCACCATAGATTGTTGGATTTAACATTGCTACACAATACACACACTCAGTGACACATGCAATGCATATACTGTACATTGCAAAGCACAAACTTTTTTTCTAAACGTGTGCATAAATATTTGTCAAATTCCATACTAAGGCTTTGTTACCACTCAACTTGATGATGTTTTAATTCTACATTTGAAGGTTTGCATCGCTGCCCTCAAGCGACTGAGGAAAAGAGGAATGAGGATTGGTGGTCATCATCGTTTTGTTGTTATCGACGAGAGCAAATTTGCCCACAAGCAAAAGGTCAGCTGAATATCTGTTCTATGTTTAGATCAAGATTTTTATGGCAAGGGGCAGTGGTGCAATAAAGATGGTTAACATTGACATAAGTGTCTATGATTTGAATGACATGAGGAATCAGACAGTTGATTGAATAAGCTTTACATGTGGATTGTGCAGCACACCCTCTTGCCTTGCTATAGTGCCTGTGGCAAGGACACAATTAAAAAATGTGATACAGCCCAAACCTTATTAAAATATTTGTCATTTCTTTTTTACTTTCAGTACCATCGTGGTCGATGCGGCAACACTTGGCACCGTGAGCGGCAGTGGGTCTTTGGGATGCTGGAGGTTGATGGGAATTCTAGAAGACCCATTCTGAGACTTGTCCGGGATCGCACAAGGCAAACCCTTATAGGCAAAATTAGACGCCATATCAGACCCAGAACATCCATCCTCACTGATGAGTGGCGTGCCTACAAGGGGCAACTTGCAAAGTATGGATATGGTCAGTATTCTGTCTGCCATAAAAAAAACTTTGTTAACCAGGAGACTGGTGCTCATACTCACCATATTGAGCGTGCATGGCAAAACTACAAGCTGGAAGTATGGCGCCAGAGAGGTAATCGTACTCCTGAGTCACTGAAGCTTCATCTCAAGATGATAGAGTGGCACCACTGGTTAGGTGTACGCCATTACAATGGTGTCTTGGGCAGACTTTTCCATGATGTAAAAAAACAAATCAAGTGAACATCAAATCTGACTCTGTGCACTGTCTGCTGGCATCTGTCCTGTCTGTCCTGTTGACACAAACTTTTCCTTAGGGCACCTATATTGCAATTATACAATTTCTCTTCTGACTAAATTCTTGCTTGTGTTGCATGAACTCTCAGATATATGTTGCTTTAAATAAAATTATCTGCTCTGGAACCCTCTGCTTGTGGACAAATAACTTAACAGTTCCTTTTGTTCAAATGTTTGTGTTCAAATACAGCAAGGAAAACTATCTCTTGACTTGTGTATTGTTTTTGTTAAGGCATTTCGGTTATTTGATAGTGTAGTGCACTTCGTAGACATCTTAGTGAAAAGTGCAAAATTGTTCCACTTTACTTGAATTCACAGAAAACAGTCATGACACTGTTATAAACTGATTTGACCTTGTAATTACACTTTATGACATCTTAATGAAAATGCAAAATTGTTCCACTTTACTTGAATTCACAGAAAACAGTCATGACACTGTTATAAACTGATTTGACCTTGTAATTACACTTTATGACATCTTAATGAAAAGGACAAGATTCATGACACAATTATAATGGTGTCATGACAGCCAATATCAAAACCAACCATATATGATAGCTTAATGTCATGTTAAAGATATAAAACAATACTTTCTTACAGTTTGACAATTAGGTCTGCTATGTCATATTTATGACAGGTTATGTTGTCTTGGTTAATGTCAAGTTGTCATAACAAAGACATCTGAAACAATGTCAACTTTGCATCAAAAGTGACATAATTTACCGATTGACACCTTATGACAACTGTCATAAGCATTCATTGATGTTCATGACAGGTGTCATGTCATGATTATGGCAGCGTCATGTCAGCCTTATGCACACCCATTCAAATAAAGTGTTTCCTCCCTTTGCTTTCCTTGCCCCATGAATTCTGCCACATCTTCTTAGCTGCCTGAGTCATTATGTAAGAGGACTCTGGCAATACAAAATCCAATTCTACCTGAACTCCCCTTAGCCTTAAGCCACATTACCTGTAGTAATGACTTGATGTGTGCATATCCATTTCAAATGGAGAGGACTCCTGTTGCTGTGATAAAATCCAAAACTGCTTTCACAATCTGAGACTGGTTTTCAGATGGATTTAACATGCATCACAGTGATATTCTGCTAATTCCAGAGTCCAATAAAACACAATAATTTCTCTCTGATCTTTATGTATCCAGCAGTCCACCAGTACATGACCAACAACCTGGAATTTATTACAGACTCTGCAAAGACCATCTTCATGTTTTCCAATCTTATGCCAAACCACAATGCTCTAATCTGAGTCTTGTCATAATCCCAGATTGTCTTCTTCCTTGACCAAGATAACATGGTTTTGTATTTACTTTGTCTTTAATATGTTGATGAAGATTCTCAGTCATCCAGGTCATCATACGTAGAGAAGATTGAAGCAAGGCGTCTGGACTTGTAGAGTTTTTTGAAGGCGTTTTGCTGCTCATCCAAGCAGCTTCATCAGTTCTAACTGTTTGGTGGGGAAACATGGTTTATATGTGGTTGCAGACCTATGTGGGTGGGTCTGGGTAAAACTTAAAAACAATAGCACTAAATGTTTCCATAATTACCTGTGATGATCTGGCTGACTGGGCCAGGTGTGTCTAATGACTATGAAACTGCCGGAGGGGGACTGGTTGACAGCCCTTTGTTCTTACTGTGAGTCTGTGCAAACTTCCTGGGAATGGATGGAATCACTGCTTTGTATGTGGTAGAAAGATGATGTCTGAGGCCACCACCTCTGTTAAGGGAAGGTTCTTCCAGCTTAACATAGATGGCTTCCTTAACTCCTCTTTCAAACCACCTTTCCTCTCTGTCTAGGATGTGGACATTGTTGTCCTCAAAGCAGTGTCCTTTCTTTCCTGAGATGGAGGAGAACAGCTGAGTCTTGTCCTAAGGAGGTGCTGTGCCGAGCCATTCTTCTGTGGAGTGGTTGTTTAATTTCTCCAATGTACAGATCAGAGCATTCCTCACTGTCCTGGACTGCATATGTCACATTGCTGTGTTTCTCCCTGGGAATCTTGTCCTTCGGTTGAACCAGTCTCTGTCTCAGTGTTGTCACCGGTTTGAAATGGACCGGGATGTCATGGTTGTTGAAGATCCTGCGCAGATTCTCAGATACTCCTGACACATATGGAATGGAGATGTTCTTTCTGCGCTGGTTGTTGTCCTTCTTCTTGTTGTTGGGGGGTCTTGTTTTTGAGACTTTGATGAGTGCCCACTTGGGGTAGCTGGTGTCCTCCCGAGTGAACTTGATGTTGTTGTCCACTACGGCACGTCCTTACCATCTCTGTGGCTTCTGAGGCAGGGATGCAGGTGAACAGGGAAGTGACATCAAATGAGACCATGGTGTCCTCTGGGTCCATTCGGATCTTCTCCACCAAAGTCCTGAGAGTTGTGGATGTGATGTGGTGTGTTGCCCACCAGTGGTGTCAGGAGTTGGTTGGGGTCCCTCTTCAGTGTCTCATATGTGGCTGTGTCACTGAGGAGATCTGTCACTTTGGAGTGGTAGTCCTGTGTGTTGAGGACTACAGTACATCTTCCTTTGTCTACTGTTAAGATGGTGATGTCCTGGTCTTTCGGTCATGAATAGAGAAATAATGCTGCCCCTTCTCCTCAGCCTCCCACTTCTTCTGCCACAGCGCTGTGGAATATTCTTTAATGACTGACCCCCACTCACTCACACCCATACTCACTGATACATTAGCCTTCATTCTTAAGGTCATTTTGGCTGCTTTATCAACTGCCTCATTACCATCCACTCCCACATGTGCAGGCACCCAGAAAAACCCCACTGATACTCTCGCCTTCTCAATTCTATACAGCATTATTAGTCATTCAATAATTAAATATCAGTAATAATAATAAACATCTGGCCGGGATATCAGACTACCCTTCTTCAACACTTCTAACACTGAAGCTGAATCAGAACAAATAACCAGTCTTGTTGACAGGACCTCCTCCACCCATTTTAAAGCCCAACAGCAGTCAGCTCTGTTGTATAGACTGAAACCCCCTCAGACATTTGGATGAGCTTTACTATATCATACTGTGGGATGTACAAAGCAAAGCCAGTTCCAGCACTCTCAGGGTCCTTAGCTCCATCAGTGTAAATCTGAAGAGACCCTTTCCAATCAGTCTGTAGTCTGCTAACAAAATAAACAATTTCCCCCCGGGGATCAATAAAGTATTTCTGATCAGCTCTGATGCTTTTCATAATGCTAAAATCATCTTCTGCAGTGGGCAGGAGCCATGGTAGTACAAATGGCCAGAGGACCCGAGGAGCAGCCACCCCCTTCTCCACTCCCAGCCCATTGCAGCTTATTATTCATCAATAAGCTGCATGTTGTTGGACTGAGGTTGTTTGTCTAACACTGATCCATGGTGGTCAGATGAACTTCTGTTCTATAAACCATCAGCATGATAAGAAGAGGAGCAAACCTTTAAACATGGCTGTCAAATCTTTAATAACATGTGTTCAAACAGACAGATGCTGCTGATTCAGTCCAGGACATTAAACATCATGTCAGACATGAGCTCAGAGATCATTAACTTATGATTGATGAGCTCAGAGCAGCTAATGAAGGATGGAGGAGAGAGATGGAGCTGGAACCATCATCAGTGCAGTCAGATACAGTATTGATCATCGATCCATACTGTGTGATCAGACTGATGTCCTTTGGTCTTCCTCAAAGTTGAAGGTCATAACACACCAGCATCCTGCTGATGGTTTCTGATTGGTCCCACTCCCATCAGATTAAAATGGATGGGGACACACACTCCATCCTCTTCATGTCAACCTGCAGAGAGAATCAGAGAGTCGGTGTGGAGGTGAGTGAGTGTTCACACAGACTCCATCAGCAGCAAAGCAGCACAGACTGACTCCACCCCTCTACTGACCTCACAGTCTGCAGATTATAATCTGGACTCTGCTCAAGATCCAGCAGCTGCTCCACTCCTGAATCCTGCAGATTGTTTCCTCTCAGCTCCAGCTCTGTCAGATGGGAGGGGTTGGACTTCAGAGCTGAGGCCAGAGCAGCACAGCTGATCTCTGACAGACCGCAGCCCCTCAATCTGAATAAAGAAAAACAGATGAAATCATTGATGATCAATCAGATGTTCTTTTTTTATTTGAGATGTTCCAGGGCTCTAGACTAACTTTTTTCTTAGGTGCACCGCATCACATTTAATATCGTAGTTTGTTTTTCAATCTCTGTCCATATATTTTATGGATCAGGCCTTAACTTGACATCTATCTTAACACAGAAGTTCTTTTCTTCTCTCATCATCTACAGCTATATCTACTGTTTACCTGATGGAGCCAACGTTTTAGAAACACTGAGGTCCAAACATTGATCTCCATACATATCATCCTAAAATGAATCTGGACTTTGTATAATGAACACAGTGAAATAGAATAGAATAGAATAGAATAGAATAGAATAGAATAGAATAGAAAATACTTTATTCATCCCAAGCCAGGAAATTTCAGTATTGCAGCAGCAAAATACAGTCACTAAAGCAAACTAAAAAACATACCTCTAACGGTAAAAATGAAACAGTATAAACATTATTTACAGCAAAGTAAAAAATAAACATAGGTGCAGAAGCAAAAATGTGCAATTTGGTATGAAGTGATGAAATGATATGATATACAAGAACAGCAGTGTGCAATTTGAAAGAGAAAAAACCTAAACCTTGTGCAAAATACAAATAAGTCAATAAATAAAGTGATAATTCATATTATGGACAAACTAGCCAACAAGTCTGCCTGTCAGAAATCCATGATGAAGAAGAGTTCATACAGCACTCTTCATTTCCCTGTTTGCTTTCTCTCTGTATTTTCTGGCTGTCGCTCCTCACTTATCTATCTGCCACTGTGACTTCAAATAATATTAAAATCATATACAGCTTTATTTATTTCATACTTGTGATTGAGATATATATTTAGTTTTCTTCAACACGTTTCTAGTGTAGCTACAGTATCTCTCCTCATCTTCCTCACCTCTTCCTCAGTGTCTCCTCTCTTTCTAAAGCTGAGCTCCAGCTGACAGAACCTTTTCATTCTGTCTGTTACAGGAGGAACACTTTTATGCAGATATCATCCTGGCAGTCAATGGTCCACTATAGCAGGATAATAACAATACTTTTGAAATGGTATAACTCCTTAAAACCAGCTGACTGCTGTCAGTCAGAGTGAATCAGCCTTCATGGATGAACCACACAGGTCAGATAACACTGTCCTCAGACCTGCTGTTCACTCTATCATAATGCTGCGAGCACGTCACGCCCCCTCCCTGAACATGACCGGCTCCTTATCATCATTCAGCTCAACAGCTAATTAGCATAGTAGCAACAAACCCTCCTCCTCCGCTACATGTTCACCTGAACTGTGGTTCCTGCTGTTCACCAGTGACACATCTTTAATACCTGTCTGTCTGTCTGTCTGTCTGTCTGTCTGTCTGTCTGTCTGTCTGTCTGTGTGCTGCTGTGTGGTGCAGTCAGAGGGCCGTATGAGTTCTGCACACACGTTTTAAAAAGTCCGGGCTGAAACAAACTTTGTTCTTTGTTCTTGTTCTCGTCACAACAGATTTCTCTGTTCTCGTGGCGTATGGAACAAGCTTTAGCACACAGCATCAGCACTTCACAGATTCGTCTTCGTCTTCTGGATTTCCTGCGGTCTCGGTCTGACTGCAGCAGACACAATTTCAAACATACACACACGGGGGTCCCACCCTTCACTGTCTCTGATTGGTTTAGACCACGATATGAGCCTGATGTGTGTCTGTTGTTGGACCACAGGGAGAGAGTCGCAGAGAATGTGTCTCCCTCTAACAGCTGGTTGCACCGGTGCAACCTCAGATATTTTTTGGTTGCAACATGAGAAATTAGGTCGCACTCTAGAGCCCTGTGTTCAGATCAACATCACTGTGTCCTCATCAACATGGCAGCACAACATTCACACACCTGTCCATGTCACACAGATCAATAACATGCTGCTGACCTCAGTCTGACTCTACAGGGTCAATACTGGATCAATACTTGAATCAGCTGCATGTATTCATCAAGTAAACACTGAAACTAATCAGAGTTCAGAGGATCAGAGAGGACAAACATTCCCTTTAAGGACTAACAGAGGACATGTTCTGTAACAAACACTGGTCTTTGTGACCACAGACTGAATTTAGAACAACTAAAGATCATTTACAGATTCATGGATGAAGCTCTGTGTGAACATCCATTAAACATCAAACATCTACAACAGGAACAGAGAACTGACCTCAGAGTCTGCAGTCTGCAGTCTGGACTCTGCAGTAACCCACACAGCTGCTCCACTCCTGAATCCTGCAGCTTGTTCTCTCCCAGGTCCAACACTGTCAGATGGGAGGGGTTGGACTTCGGAGCTGAGACCAGAGCAGCACAGCTGATCTCTGACAGACTGCAGTCCCTCAATCTGAATAAAGAAACACAGATGAAATCATTGATGATCAATCAGATGTTCTTTTTTTATTTGAGATGTTCCAGGGCTCTAGACTAACTTTTTTCTTAGGTGCACCGCATCACATTTAATATCGTAGTTTGTTTTTCAATCTCTGTCCATATAATTTATGGATCAGGCCTTAACTTGACATCTATCTTAACACAGAAGTTCTTTTCTTCTCTCATCATCTACAGCTATATCTACTGTTTACCTGAAGGAGCCAAAGTTTTAGAAACACTGAGGTCCAAAAATTGATCTCCATACATATCATCCTAAAATGAATTTGGACTTTGTATAATGAACACAGTTAAATAGAATAGAATTGAATAGAATAGAATAGAATCTGCTCTTCGCAGATTCGTCTTCTTCTTCTGGATTTCCTTGATCAATAACATGCTGCTGACCTCAGTCTGTCTCTACAGGGTCAACAGGTGCTGGCAGGGCTCAAACCTACACATGACACGTCTGCTTTGTTGATGTTGTAACTTCAGAGTTGGAGCTGTGCTTCCTCTCAGTGTCTCTGTGTCTCCTTTAAACAGCATCCTTAAGGCTGCACTGGTGTCCAACATGTTAGGTATGGACTTACTGAATCAGACCCATGAGCCTCAGCAGCTCCTGTTCTTCCTGTGGAGGGAGTATCTGTGTCACTGCTCTCACTGCTCCTCATCCAGCTTCAGAGCGCCTGCACTGAGTGTGTGTCTGATGTCTCTGATTTCATTGGTCCTCATGAAACACCTGCAGGACAGTGTTTGTTCCAGGCTTAAATCCACATGTGCTGTGAGCTGCCTCTTGGTGTTCAGTCTTTCCTGTGTCTGCTGTACTTTTGGTATCTTCTGTCCTGACTCTTCCTGACCTCTTCACCTCTGCTTCTTCTCTCACAGCGTTGACTTGTTGTTCTTCATCTGGACAGATATCAAACATCAACATCTTTCTCAGGTGTCAGATCTGCTGCCTCTCACCTGCTCATTAGTTATGACACATACAGTTCTGTCATGAGAATCATCCAGCTCTCCTTATCTTTACTTTTAAATCAGTAAACACTGAGAGCTTCCTCCTGTTTCTGGGCTCTGGTGAAGAACATGTGTTGTATATGAGCTGGGTTCTTCAGGTCCACATCACTCTTTAAACGTCCTCTTCAGCGCCTCTCTTTGATCTCTTTTGTTGTCCTCAAAATCAAACTATTACAAACTTTGATCAGCTCTTCTGCTGTGATGGACTGTCTCTGACTTTTCCATCATACTGCTGGCAGCACAGAGACAGAGCCCTGAATCCAGTTCCTCCAGGTTTCTGTCAGGGTGCCATGCAGACTCAGGTGTGGTGGGGGCTGAAACAGCACCATGCTCTTCCTCTGATGTGATATTCAGACAGTGAAACATTGGTATAAATCAGGCCTGACTAACAGGAGCATTTCAGAGGCCTGTCCTGGCCGGACTTCATTAGAATCATTTCTATACAGTGTATGTACTGAACTCCAGACACTAGCTACGTTTTAAAGGCTGTTAAAACCTGACAGGAGGAAGGAGGAGGATTGTTCTGCCATCCCTTTACATCAGGCTCCTTTTCTACCACTCTCTGTGCACACATATATTCTCACTTATATATCATTCTGCTTCTGTTGTTGGACAGGAAGACGTCCAAAGGACACCAGTGTGAAGAAGATGATGGTCCTTCAGTCAAACTGTCTGTGGATCCTTCTCTACCAGTGCTCTGTGCAGTCTGAGACAAAATGGACTTCCATTGTTATCATCTATGATAATAATGACAACTGACCTCAGAGTCTGCAGTCTGCAGTGAGGACTCTGCAGTCCAACACACAGCTGCTCCACTCCTGAATCCTGCAGGTTCTTGTTCCTGCTCAGGTCCAGTTCTGTCAGATGGGAGGGGTTGGACTTCAGAGCTGAGGCCACGACTTCACAGTGAGTCTCTGAGAGTCCACAGTTAGAAAGTCTGTCAAACACCAAAACAGAAAACATGTTATTAAAGAAGACACTTAATGTGGACCTTATTTGAAGACAGGTGGACACGTCCTGTTGGACATGTTGCTCTTCACATCAGTGGTTCAGCCTGTCTGATCTGACTGTTTGACATGAAACCATAATCCTCATCAGACTGTTAATCTGTGCTGTAATCTGCAGATGGAGTAGAGAACATGGAGTTCTGTAGATATTCTGGATGATTCTGTCCGTGTGTCAGCAGATCACTGTGACATCATCAACATGATGTCATCACTGTAACGCTGCAGCTACAGCTACACACTGAGGCCGATCATGGTGTTCAGAGATTTAACAGCCTTCAACACAAACAACACAGCTGAAGAACATCTGAGACAAAGACACAGCTGACACGTGGACCTCTAAAGAACCACACAGTGTGGATCTGTGAAGACCTGAACCACTAATCTACACTGATTCACAATCATCATCACATCTGGACTCACCGAGCCTTCCTGCAGTTCCTCACAGCTGAAATCAGTCTCCGTCGTCCCTCCTTTGTTGTATTGTACTTGTTCAGGTCCAGCTCTTCCAGAACCTCCTCTGACATCTGCAGCATGTAGGCCAGCGCTGAGCAGTGGACCTCAGAGAGTTTCTTCTCTGATCTGGTCCCTGACTGCAGGAACTCTTGGATCTCCTGATGGACTGAGAGCTCGTTCATCTCCATCAGACAGTGGAAGATGTTGATGCTTCTGTCAGGAGAGATTTCATCAGTGTTCATCTCCTTCAGGTTGTTGATGGCTCTCTGGATGGTTTCTGGACTGTTCTCTGTCTGACTCTGCAGGCCTCTGAAGAGTTTCTGGATGATTCCTGGTCTGTTCTCTCTCTGAGCCAGCAGGCCTCCTAAGAGCCTCTGGTTGGACTGCAGAGAGAGGCCATGAAGGAAGCGAACCACCAGGTCCAGGTGGCCATGTTTACTCTGCAGAGATTTCTCCATGACTCTCTTTAGGAAGTCATCCAGAGAGGAGTGTCTGTAGTCGTCTCCCAGGAAGTCCTCCAGGCCCTCGGTGGTCCTGTTGGTGTAACAGAGGATCAGGTGGAGAGCAGCCAGAAACTCCTGAACACTCAGATGGATGAAGCAGAACACCTTGTCGTGGTACAGGCCTCTCTCCTCTTTAAAGATCTGTGTGAACAGTCCTGAGCACACTGAGGCTGCTCTGATATCGATGCCACACTCTGTCAGGTCTGATTCATAGAAGATCAGGTTTCCTTTCTGCAGCTGCTCAAAAGCCAGTTTCCCCAGAGACCGGATCATCTCCCTGCTCTCTGGATTCCAGTGTGGATCTGTCTCAGCTCCTCCTTCATACTTGACCCTCTTCACTTTGGCCTGAACCACCAGGAGGTGGATGTACATCTCAGTCAGGGTCCTGGGCAGCTCTCCTCCCTCTCTGCTCTCCAACATGTCCTCCAGAACTGTAGCAGTGATCCAGCAGAAGACCGGGATGTGGCACATGATGTGGAGGCTCCGTGATGTCTTGACATGGGAGATGATCCTGCTGGCTCGCTCCTCCTCTCTGAACCTCCTCCTAAAGTAATCCTCCTTCTGTGGGTCGGTGAACCCTCTGACCTCTGTCGCCATGTCCACATAGTCAGGAGGGATCTGATTGGCTGCTGCAGGTCTTGTGGTGATCCAGAGGCGAGCAGAGGGAAGCAGCTTCCCCCTGATGAGGTTTGTCAGCAGCACATGCACTGAGGTGGACTCTTTGGCATCAGTCAGGACCTGAGTGTTGTGGAAGTCCAGAGGAAGTCGACACTCATCCAGACCGTCAAAGATGAAGAGCACCTGGAGGTGCTGGAAGCTGCAGATTCCTGCCTCTTTGGTTTCAGGGAAGAAGTGATGAACAAGCTCCACCAAGCTGAACCGTTTCTCTCTCAGCACATTCAGCTCTCTGAAAGTGAATGGAAATGTGAAGTGGACGTCCTGGTGGTCTTTGTCTTCAGCCCAGTCCAGACTGAACTTCTGTGTTAGGACTGTTTTCCCGATGCCAGCCACTCCCTGTGTCATCACTGTTCTGATTGGTTCCTGTCTTCCAGGTGGGCCTTTGAAGAGGTCTGCTGGTCTGATGGGGGTTTCTGGTCTGTGTGCTTTCCTAGATGCTGCTTCAATCTGTCTGACCTCATGGTCCTCGTTGACCCCTGCAGTCCCCCCCTCTGTGATGTAGAGCTCTGTGTAGATTTGGTTCAGAAGGGTCGGCTCTCCTGCTTTAGCGATGCCCTCAAACACACACTGGAACTTCTCCTTCAGGTTAGACTTGAGTTTACGTCCACACTCTGCAGCTGCAGATCCTGAACAAACAGTAAATGTGATGAGTGACTGAACTTCCTGACAGTCTTCAGTCAGAAGTGACAGATGTGCTGCAGATGTCTGCATCATGTTAACAGCAGAGTGTGTAGATGTAAACTTCATTTCCTCTTTCCATCATGTTAAAGCTCTTAAATCCTCTTACTGCTCTGCAGACGCTCAGCCAGCTCCTCCTGCTCCATCCTCCTCAGGAAGTCCACCGTGATCTGCACAAAGGACTCTCTGCTCCTCCTCCGCTCTTCATCCTCCTCATCCTCCCTCTGGCTCTCACAGCATTCTGGGTAATCTGGACTCAGAAGCTTCTGGATCTTCTTCAGCTCGGCCTTCACAAAAGTGAGGATGTTGTCCTCCAGCAGCTGGAACAGAGAGACACAAACATCAGGTCCATGTTGGACAGACTGACAGTCTGCTGGTCTACAAAGTGCAGCATGGAGACACAACAACACAACACATGGACCAGCAGCTGTTCTACATGTACACACCAGAAATATGGAGTCCAGCTGTGTCTGATGCTGCTGGGCAGACGGACCACCGGGAGTCTCTGAGCTCTGCTGGTGGACTCTGTGGACCAATCAGGAACAGTTAGCCCACATGATGTCACATGATGTCAGCACACATGCAGAAACAGCAGCTGCTTCCAGAGTGTGTGTTCTGTGCTGAACACACACGGCTGTGCTCTGAAACAGGCCGTCAGCTCTGAACCTGCAGCTGTTTGAAGCAACTCAGATCTTACTGCTTCAAGGAAGACCGGACTTCTCCTTTAAAGTTAATGATGGCATCCTTTGACCAATCACTCCTCAGAGACACACAGCTGGGTCCTGGTCCTGGTCCTGGTTCTGGTGAGTCTGGTCTCTTCTTGTTCCTGGTACAGAGATAAAAATCATCAGCTGATGTTTCACAGTGACTGCAGGAGGAAGAAGCAGCTACCAGAAGAAAGGAGCCATGTGTTACTGTGTGTGTGTGTGTGTGTTACTGTGTGTGTTACTGTGTGTGTTACTGTGTGTGTCTGTGTGTGTGTTACTGTGTGTGTTACTGTGTGTGTGTTACTGTGTGTGTGTTGCTGTTTTTTTTCCCAATCGCTTACACACTAAAATTAAAACTTTCCCACAAAAAAACAACACTGGCTTAGATTTGTACAACTGTCAGCACATTATCAGCTTCACACTTTTTGCAAAACATTAAACACACTTGTATGAATTTGACACCCCATGAACCAATTGGTTACCCACAGCCAGCAGGTGTGCACACACTGGTGCTTAATTGTAGACACAGCGATCAGGTTTAAGCACTATAAAAAGGCAACAGGCAAGTTCAATAATGCATCAGACTTGGAGAAATTCAAGCCCATGTTGTCCATGATCAACAAGTTTTCAATAACGTCCAACAGGCCGTGTCCTTTAAAAACATCCAGTTGTGATGAAACAACTGTATAAAGTGCCGTTTGAAAGAAATTCAGGCAGGTGAAAGTCCTGCGGCGTGAACATGTGTTGGTATGTTGTGTTCACTAAGTGTAGCATTGTGTGCTGCACACAACCTTTGTACAGTACATGTCATTTTACTGTGCAGCAGACCTACAGTATATTGATTACACAATGTGATATTTTACTGTATTTCACAGAGTTTTGCAAATGGATGTGGAAGAAGTCCTGCATGAGTTTATATCATTGATGAGGCTGGATTCAACCTGACAACAGAGAGAAGAAGGGGCAGAAGCATCAGTGGCCACAGGGCTGTGGTCAATGTACCAGGGCACCGTGGGCGTAACATCACCCTTTGTGCTGCCATTACACAGAATGGGTCCTCCACCGCCACCCTGGGTCCTTACAACATGTTTAGACAGATTACACAATATGATCACAGCAGCAAACCAAAGGGACCAGATGCAACACACTGTCGTCTGGGACAATGCAGCTTTCCATCATTCTGCTCTGCTCCAAAACTGGTTTCATCAACAACACCCATAATTTTTGCAAAAGATCTGAGATGCTCTGCTCCTTGTGTGTAGATGTTTGAATCGTGTGTAGAGTTTTGTTTTTAAAATTGTGCCTGTTAAATCCTCTGAAACAGGCCGTCAGCTCTGAACCTGCAGCTGTTTGAAGCAACTCAGATCTTACTGCTTTAAGGAAGACCGGATTTCCCCTTTAAAGTCAACAATGACATCCTTTGACCCATCACTCCTCAGAGACACACAGCTGGGTCCTGGTCCTGGTTCTGGTCCTGGTGAGTCTGGTCTCTTCTTGTTCCTGGTACAGAGATAAAAATCATCAGCTGATGTTTCACAGTGACTGCAGGAGGAAGAAGCAGCTACCAGAAGAAAGGAGCCATGTGTTACTGTGTGTGTTACTGTGTGTGTAAGATAAGATAAGATAAGATAAGATAAGATAAGATAAGATAAGATAAGATAAGATCAGATAAGATCAGATAAGATAAGATAAGATAAGATAAGATAAGATAAGATAAGATAAGATAAGATAAGATAAGATAAGATAAGATAAAACTTTATTAATCCCGAAGCAAATTCTTGTGCCAGAGGTATCAAGTTACATTAAATGCAGTTAAGTACAGAGTATAAGTATAAGTGTCACTATAATCCAAAATAAGAGTACAGTACGCAGTATGAGCACAATATATGATACATGGATACAATATGGAGATGTAAGGTGCTAAGTAAACATAATATAGACAAGTGGAGGGAATGACAGTGATGCCTGACATGATTATCTAGCGCTTCTCCCTACAGAAAGGGGAGGAGTTATACAGTCTGATGGCCACTGGCAGGAAGGACCTCCTGTGGCGTTCTGTGCTGCTCCTCGTAGTCTCAGTCTACCGCTGAATGTGCTCCTGTAGGACAGCAGTGTGTCGTGCAGGGGGTGAGACGTGTTGTTACGAATACTGAGGAGTTTCCTCACTATCCTCCTCTCTGTCACCTCCACCACAGACTCCAGCTCCACTCCCAGCACCGAGCCAGCCTTCCTAATGAGCTTGTTGAGTCTGTTGGTGTCGGCCGTCTTCATCCTGCTGCCCCAGCACACTACAGCGTAGAAGATGACGCTGGAGACCACCGAGTGGTAAAACATCTGCAGCATGGTCTGGCAGACGTTAAAGGACCTGAGTCTCCTCAGTAGATACAGGCGACTCTGTCCCTTCCTGTATATTGCCTCTGTGTTTGTGGACCAGTCCAGTTTGTGGTCAATGTGGACACCCAGGTATTTGTAGCTGTCCACAATGTCCACGTTGGTACCTTTGATGCTGTGTGTGTTACTGTGTGTGTGTTACTGTGTTTGTGTGTGTTACTATGTGTGTGAGTTAATGTGTGTGTGTTGCTGTGTGTGTGTGTATGTGTTATTGTGTGTGTGTGTGTTACCTGTTCATGTTGCTGAGCAGCTGCAGTGACAGATGTGCTTCTTCCTCTCTTTATTCTCACAGAGCCCTGCAGAGGACAACACAACACAAAGGCTGCAGTTTGTGACACAAAATGGCCGCTTTGCTGCGCTGGTCATGTGACATAAGAGAGGGCGTCATAATAAAAACTACAAGCGTCTACTAAACTTATTTCAGAGGCCAAAAACAACACAAAGGACTGAAAAGCCACAGAGTTGGGATGAGCATAAATTCATACCATCCCATATTCAGACACCCATCAACTAACACTAGCTGGAGACTGCAATTGTGTAATTGATCCCTTATTACATAGATCCTCCACCCGTACCATTCACAAATCTAAAACAGCAGTATGTATAGAAAATGTTCTGCAAGCATGATCCCGGGACCAGATAGCTCTAAAAGAAGTTTGAAATCCGGCCAGGACGTGCGAGACAGAAGCTACTGCTAACATGCCTGAATCTGTTCCAGAGGAAGAAGAGCAGCAACACCCACAAGCTGACACCGAGGCTGTCCTTGACCCGGCTGTTCCTCAAACTATTCAGGAAATAACAGCAAATATAACTCGGGTGATTGATGAAAAGCTCGGGCCTTATCCCAAAGGATACAAGCACACGCCCAGCAGCTGAAAAAGATGGAGGAGAAAAGCACTGAGGCAGAGAATAGGATTGCTGCGGCTGAACACACCTGTGAGACAGTGGACACAGTGGGATTGTCATATTAAATATTGTCATATTTAAAAAAGAAATGATTGATATTGCTACGATGCCAGAAACACATTTGAATGATAAGGAACATGTAAAGCTGCAGCAGTGCGGCTGTGATCCAGTTTATTTCTCATCTTTCTCCACCAAAAGCAGAGGGGTGGCAATACTCATTAGGAGAAATGGACCAGTTCAAGAGTCCAAATGCATTAAAGATAAACATGGACGGTTTGTCCTTATCTCGGCCTCCTTACACAGGGAGGACTTTGCTCTCTTAAATGTCTGCTGCCCTCCATGTCATCCCCTTAACTTTTTGACAGAGGCTTTTGCCAAGTGACTTTAATTGCCTTGTGAACCCTCTGATGGACAGGTTTCCTCTTGGTGCTTTGGCCCTATCAAAACAGTCCAAACAGATCATTGGTCTTTGTGAGGACTTTGGTTCTGTGGATGTTTATAGGACACTTCACCCAGCAGATAAGGAATCCAGCTTCTTTTCTAATCCTCATAATTGCCATACAAGAACTGACTTTTTGCTCCAAACAGCTGACAGAATGAGCTGTTTCCTGTTCAATTGGAAGCATAATAACATCAGACCATGCAGCAGTGTATATGAATGTTAACATTAAAAGAATCCTTAGAAACCCACGAGTTGGAGAATGGACCCCTCAATTCTAAAAGATCAAAAATTCATATCATATTTTAACTACAGAATTCAAGCATGTTTTCACCACTAACTCTCCCTCGGCTACCAACTCGTCCCTGCTCTGGGAAACCTCCGAGGCTTCTGCCAGGGGGTTGATCATGTCCTATACGGCTGCCAAAAGACGGAAAAATATGGAACAACAAATCTTGGTAGAAAAAAGGTTCAGTCTATCACAAAGGGAATATATTAAGAAACCTACAGCAGCTAAGCTGAAGGAAATTACCGCCATTCGCTCCACATTAGACTCCTTGTTCACAAAAAAGGTTGGGGGAAAATTCGGATATGCAAAACAAAGGTTATTTGAACATGGGGACAAACCGGGGAGATTTTTACTTACATCAGTCAGAACAAGCCGACAATGCTAAAACTCTGATGGAAGCTTTTTTCTCCAAACTTGATCTCCAACTATATCACAAGATCAGAAATCTAAATGAAATGCCCCGATCTCAGTGTCTGACCTGTGTGAGGCCGTTCAGCTTATTGAATCAGGCAAAGCACCAGGCAGTGACGGTGCTGGTAGTGAGTTCTAGAAGGAATTTCTAAATATTTGATTGGAGCCTATGATGAATATGTTTAATCATTCTTTTGAATGTGGCACCCTCCCACCATCACTAAGGGAAGCCAGTATTTCACTAATGCTCAAAAAAGGGAAATGCTCTGAAGACTGCGCCTCATATAGGCCGATCTCTGTGCTGAATGTGGATTTAGATAGGGTCTGTGGATACCCTATCTAACTTCCACTGTGACAGAGAGACTGGCTTCACTGTGATGCAGCGTTCTTCACATTTACTGCCTCACCTTCAGACTTTAGCTCCTTCACAGATAACATATCTAATCTGTTAGCGTAGCGATTTGTTTGCCCCTTAACCCGCTAACTGGCTGCTTCACAATGATTGGCTGTAAGGTCTGTCAGTCAAGCTAACTTGACCAATGTGTTGCCTCCTATGTGTGTAGGATCAGACAGAGACAGTCTTCTCTACCGCTCTGTGGGTCGTTCCTTCTCTTTCACAGACGTCATTCTGTGCACATCGACTGTTTAGTTTTGTTGCGTCTCCAAAAACTGTGGAGGATGAAATGTGATTTTAGAAAAAGTGTGGGTGTTACATCCCCCACATCCCCCGCGGCTGCTACGCCCATGGTTCCAACAGTCACAGAAATGCTGCCGACACCATGAAGTCATCAATATAGTTCAAACAGAAATCAATACGAAGACATGAAGGACACTTCAACACCTGAGGGACGAGACAGAGGACAGACTTCATTCAGGCTGCAGCAGGGAGCTGCTGGACAAAAGCTCCACCTCACTGAGCTGACCGTCCACACAGAGACAGTCAGAGACAAGAGTCCTCACAGAGACACACAGACAGAGAGTCCTCACAGAGACACACAGACAGACAGAGAGTCCTCACAGAGACACACACACAGACTCACCTTCCCACAGAGAAAAAGACACTGCGCCACAACCAGAGGACAAAGTGAACTTTGATCAGACTCACCTGAGCAGTCAGTTCTTCTTCCTCTTCCTGCTGAGTCATCCACACAGGAAGCAGCAGCAGAGTTTGACTGAGTCCATCGTCTCTGAAGACATATTTTCATCCAGCGGGGACCTGACAGAGACAGAATGCAGCTAGGATCTGGATCAGAGGACAGTTTAAAGTATGTATCAGAGCTGATCAGTCCTTTGATCTTTCTCCCAGAAGAAACCAAACACTAAAACTCAATCTACAGAACTCATGGTTCTCCTCATGAATCCGGGCACTGACAGGTTTCCATACATTAGCAAACAGAAGCTAACAGAGTTAGCAGACAGACGAGGAGGCGGGGTTTTTTGGTCTAGAAGCTTTATTGATCATTGTTTACATTTCACGATGCATTCCACAAACACGGCTCCAGCTGGGAGCTTTTTATCGTCACAACTGAAGTATGAAGTTTATCATTCACAATTATACTTGCAGAACAAACAAATGCTCAAAGTTTCCCAAAGTCACAGCGAGTTGTAACTTGATGCAGACATCAGCTCCACAGACAGCATGGTTATTAATGACCTTTAATCCCTTTCTCTGTTTCTGATGTATGAATGTAAACGTCTTCCTTCCAGAGCTTCTCACTAAACAGCTGCAATGACATGAAAGTACGACTCGTGTTTGGTCTGGCAAAGGTTCTCTAGATGTCTCTAGCTAAAGTTACTCAGAAGCCATGAAGGTTTTTAAATGAAACTTTGCTTTCTTTATGGAAGTCAGTGTGGTCCTTGTGACATGAAATAATGTCCCCTCCTGATCTGAGCTGTGATCAGGTCTTCCTCTCTCGCCGTCTGAGGACAGGAGGACGGTCTGTCCTCTGAGACTCTGCTGGAAGCTGCTTTGGACCGGCTGTGACGGAGAACACACATCATATTCTGATCATGTTTCATTACGTCAGTGACACACAGCAAAACATTTAACCCTTTCACTGCCAGTAAAAACACACTCAGACTGTGTGTGTCTGAGATTCATCCACCACATACTGAGAGTCCCAGAGAATAAATCAGTCACCTGTGGATCAAAGGTCGGTCTGAGTTCAGCCTGCAGCTCCACAGAAAAACATGGCCGTGGCAGGTGTGTGTGTGTGTGTGTGTGTCTGAATATCTGAGCTGGAGCTCTCACCTTGAACGCTGACGATGTGTGTGTCAAAAACACAGAGCAGCATTCTGATCACTGAATGAAGAGCTTTAAAAACTGGTTTTCAGAAAACAGAACCAGAGAGTTTCCTCCTGCTGCTTCCTCACATCCACACAGTGACTGAGTATTAAGACTGTAGCCTAAAGAGGCTCCATTTGAATCCTCTGCAGAATTTCCAGTCCATATCTGACACTGAGTGAAATTAGCTAAACCTTTACAACCAGTAAGAAGCCAGAGAACTTCACTCGTAGAACACGGACCGCTGCAGACAGCTGCAGTGAAATTTAAAAACACCACAATGTAGACCATAGGTTCTCAATGTGCGGCCCGTGGGCCAATGGCGGCCTGCAGAAAAATGTATGGCCGTCAACAATGAATTATATGAATTTGTGTTATATGAATTTTAAAAGACCTAAAATGTCTTTTAAAATTGGTTTGGGTTTTGTCCACATGACAAAGCACAAACAACTGTAATTTCCAAAGCTTGCACAGAGAAGGTTCGTACTTCGGACGGCAACACAACAAACCTATTTAACCACCTGATGCACCTGAGGCAGCATCCCAAACTATTTGCTGAGGGCCAAACAGTGAGGAACTTTGACAATTCATTATATTGACAACTGGAAGCTCTGCAGTGCCACACTTCAAACTACATACTTCCCACAAGATCACACAGGTGAACTCATAGCGCAAGGTCTGAGGGACGCTTTGAATGCTGGGGACTCAAAGAGGATCACATGACCTGCATGACCACAGACAGTGGGACTAACATGGTGAAGGCCTTGGAACTTAACAACTGGACTCGTCTGCCCTGCTTTGGGCATAGACTGCATCTAGCCATTGGTGAGTGAACATAAATAAATCATTTTATTATCACGTATAAGATATTTTATTTATTATATAATTTTCTTAATAAATTAACTTAATAAAATGATTCCAGAATAATCTCATTAAGTCATTTTATAAAGAATACACCCCAATAATATTTTTTTCTCTCAATAATTCACAATTACTGATTAAAATTTACCTTGTGCTGATTGGATTTAGTCAAATTTAATTATTAAATCTGGTTAATATATCCTGCTCTTCCTCTTACAGAAAAAAGTGGCAAAGACCCTCGTGCACAATATCTGTCTGCAAGAAAGTGGTGAGTGCATTCCCCTTCAGCTGGAAGAAGAGGGATTTGTGTCAAGCTCAAACAGAAATGAAACTACCACAAGAAAAGCTCATCACCAACACCATGGGGTCCAAAACTTGCAATGATTGAGAGACTGTTGGACCAAGAAAAGGCCATTTCTCAGGTCCTGAAGTCAGACAAGAAGACAAGGCACTTGGTACTAACATGGCAAGATCTTGATGTAACGGAATCCTTAAAGAAAGCCCTTGGTCCATTGAGAGATTTCACTGATGACTTTCAGGGGAGGACTATGCGAGTGTGTCTTATATCAAGCTGTCCTGCACCTGCTGAAAACCAACCTTCTTAACCTGAATGAGGATGACAGTGAGCTAACCAAAGCAATTAAGACAACTGTCCTTAACCACCTCACTGAAAAATACCAGGATCCAGCCACTGATGTCCTACTGGACGTGGCTTCACTTGTTGATCCAAGGTTCAAACCCCAATACATTGACAGTGACAAGAAAGAGGCAGTACACGCCAGAGGTGCGTCTGAGCTGGAGTCCATGCTAAAAGCACAAGCACACAGTCAGCATCCATCCACATCGCAGACTCCTCAGGCAGAAGAACAAACCCCAGCAAAGACAGTAAAGAAAACACTGGCCAGCTTCCTAAAAATCTCAAGTGCTGTATCTGCAGCTGCCACATCTGCTTCCCCATCTCTCAGAGGCAGCAGATGGGGAACTGAAGGCCTACCTGTCCACTCCAAATGCAGACAGTGAGATGGATCCTCTTGAATGGTGGAGACTCCATGAGGGAAACTTTCCAAGGGTTAGCCAACTAGCTCCAAAGTATCTCTGCATTCCAGCAACAAGTTCTCCCTCAGAGCGTGTTCAGCACCAGTGGCAACATGGTAACAGGCCAAAGGGCTTCTCTCAAGCCAGATAAAGTGACAAGTTGGTTTTTCTAGCTAAAAATCTGTGACTCTAATCTGTCATACTGTGTCTCATTTTTACATAGGGAGAGATCAAAGTTCCCAGATTATGTATATGTATATGAAAAATATGTTCTAAAGCTGCTGGATTTTTTTCTTCTGGTTTTTACATTGATAATGTTCTAAATGCACCTTAAGAGATAACCTCAGGTAAGTTTACATTTTGATTTGACATTTTCAATAAGCCATTTAGCGTTTCATATTTATTTTATTTATATACTTTTAAATAAGCATTGAGTGTTACATGAAGCAGGCTTTCATCATTGAAATTCTGTTTGAGAATTGTTTTATTTTCCACTGTGCTGCTATTACTGAGCTCTCCAAAACCAGGTGAACTGCAGATTTATAAGAGTGTTGTTTGTTGTTGTATTGTTTTAAATCTAAGTTCAGTTCATTTTTAAGAGGAGACTGAGAGACTTATGTTTACATTCTTTCAAATGTTACTTGACACGTTTGCACAAGCCGGTTCATTAAAATCTGTTGAGGAAGATATTGGCATTGATTTTGTTACGTTTTTACACAGAGAATAGTTTGGTTCTAAATGAACTTTACTTGTAGTGACTATTCTTAAAAATCATTTTGATGGCAGGTTTATTTAGTCCGTGTTCAGGCAGACAACCAGACAAACCTTTTCCCTGCTGTCTCTCCTGTGCTGGTAAAAAACATTTACCCACCCAGGTGCATGCTGGTCTACCTGTGTCAAGTGCTTACCTAAATAACCTTGGTGCCCCCTAGTGACGCTAAATGGCAACAATAGTTAAACCAAGTAAACTAATCAATAACAAATGTACATTAAATAAACATGCTAAATAATAACTAACCCAAAAATAAAAAAATTATTCAAATACACAAATTGGTAAAATAGCTCCTGCATTACTGTTAGAATGAATCGTGATAAAATCATGATATAATATTTTTGCCATATCGCCCACCCCTCATATTGATAAATCTACATTAATCCAATCCCTGAACACACTCGATCCACCAAGTGATTCACAAACCGAACCGATCACATGACTCGAACGTTCGAAGCTCTGAACTGCTTCACACGTCACTCAAGTGCTTCAAACGTCACTCAAGTGCTTCAAACGTCACTCAACTGCTTCAAACGTCACTCAAGTGCTTCAAACGTCACTCAAGTGCTTCAAACGTCACTCGGCACTGTGGTTCGAAACAATTGCTTCATGAGCGACCGCGCATGTGTCGGAGCCTCGGGTGTCAGACGACCATCCTTAATCACATCTGACTCATTGACTGAACATATGTCCAAACAGTCACACAAGCACAAAGCATCTGTTCCTGCTTCATGTCAGGTTTCTATAGCACAAGTTCACATTTCCACAATTCATTCTCTCATCTGGCTTCAATCAATACTTCAGTTTCAACAATACAATTGATCTCATCTTCAAGCTGCATCTTTCCTATAGTTCATATTCACAACCATCTCCTGTAAATACATCCCTCTCTCATTCAGTGTAAACTGCTACAAACATGCATCTCATTCTGCTCTTTGTGCATCAAACACTCTTCTGTCTCTGTGTTTGTCCCGCTCATGTCAAAGAGCACTGAAATGTGTGCTGAGGTAAAGTGCTTGTTACATTCAGAACTTAGTTTCATCATGGAACATTTCAACAGGTGTACCCGGCGTCACACTGGACAAAGAACAGCATCTGCGCGGGAACATGCCCAACTCTTAACAGCCATTGTTATGATAGAAAACGTTGATAAAACATATGAGAGCAGCGCAGCGACTGTCTGCTCCAACTCTGAATCAATATGAACTAACATGTCAGCGCACAGTCACTGTTACCGACCTGTATTCAGCAGGTAAAGAGGAGGAATGAGGACGCAGGTCTGTATGTTTCCCTCTGCTCCAGATCGCACCTGAGGAGAAGCAGGCGTTCCGCCCCCCTAATCGTTCCCCGGGGCAACTCACAGGTGTACAAAGGTTCCGCCCCCACTTTCCCCATAAATGTAGCGCTTGATGACAACGTTCATACTTTCTCATTGAACACAAAACAACACAGTAACAGTACACACCTCACAAAATGTCCACAATCATTACAAATAACTTTTGTGCTCAACCTACCTGATCCACTTCACCTGGAGCTTTGTGGACGTACATTCAGCACTTGTTTTGGTTCAGACACGTCATTGACTGCACTGTTCAGTAGGTCAGGACAATAGACACAAGTCCCCTGACTTTGAAAACATTGAACATCATATTTCTTTCATTTACTGGAACCAAACCCTTCAGCATCTTCAGCTTTCAGTGTTAACAGCATCCATGTTATTCAGACAATCATGAGACAGGAAGTGAAGGAGTGTGTTTCTGTTCAGGAAGAAGTGGAGCTGTGCATGAAGTCCAGTTACAGATCATAACAGTGATTCTAAGATGAAGAAACCTTCATTTGTCCCACACAGAGCTTCAAAGTTAAACAGCTTTCTTTCTTCTTCTTCACTTCATGCCTGCTTGTTCTAAGATGCTAAATCACAGCATGGTTGGACATCAGTCTGCTGTGATTCTTGATGGAACGTGCATGAAACAGTCTCTACATGATCTGAGTGCATCAGTGACAGAAACTCCTGCAGCCTCTTCATCTGACAGGGGAACCCCGGGGACCGACACAGGGCCTCCATGAAGACTGAGGGCCGCTCCAGTCGCTCCCATCGTTTCCATGAACCTGAACGGAGAGCGAGCACGATTAATATTGGAACTAACGCTGCAGCACAGGACCATGACATCATTCATTAAAGAGCTCAAACACAGACATAAAACATGATGTGGAACAGAAACACAAACAAAGATATTTATAGAATATTATTGTCATGACGGTTTAAAGCTTCGCCACCAGGGGGCGCTACTTCCAGCGACACTGTGCAGGGCTATCCATCATGGCTACATCAGTGGGTAATTCAGACTCAGATTTGGGCATTCGCCCAGCCAGTGGCATGCAGCGATGATGACGTGACTTCATAATGTCTGAGAATATCTGAGGTTTTTTTATTGCTACTTTAATCTCAGAAGTTCTGGGATTATTCTCAGAATAAACTCGCTGATTCATTCATTGAGTCACCTAAAGATGACAGGAATTATAGAGCAGCTGTTTCATGGAGGCTTCACTGATGTTTCTGATTTTAATTTGCTTTTTAATCACCAACAGTACAAATGTTTATCACATGTTGCCGTCCAACAAAGGACCAAAGGTTTGTGTTATTAAGTTCTTCTTATTTATGAATGCTCCCTGTACTTACCAATGTGTTGTGAAGTTAATAAAAGCTGAACACAAATCTTCTGCTCCTTTGTTGGACGGCAACATGTCATCAACAGTTGTTCTGTTCTATCACAGCAGGTTTATGTAAAATTCAAATGAATACACAGGCCCAGAAAATCACCATTTGAGAATCACACATGTGTCCATGGCGTCTCCCTTCTCCACGATAAGGTGAACAGCACTGGAGGAGCTGCTCTTTGGTCTTCTGTCTGCTGCTGCAGGGTCACTCAGGGGTCGCTCAGTTTCCACGTCCTCACAGAGGAGAAAGCAAAGAGGAGAACAGAATCAATCATCAGCTGCACGTGGTGCGTTAGCACACAGTAGCCACAACGCACTGCAAATGTGATTCAGAGTCTCTGCAGCTGCACATGTAACGGGTACCGTAGCAACGGCACCGGGCTGCCAGATAAACTCCTGAAATTCAGGAAAGAAATGATGAGGCAGGGCGACAGCGTGTCAGTTCACAGTGCGTTCTCTGCAGTAATTTATTTGGACATTTCAGAAAATACTTATAACAATAACTCTTATTGTTCAGACTCATTATGTCCAATGTACGTGCAATATCGAATGTCCTTTCAACATGAATCAATCATAAATCAACATCAATACATTTCAGTCCATCTCAAAATAAAACACATTTCCAAAAATGTCTTTTCTTACTCTTTATACTCAAAATATATGGACTATTGTAATATTAAGCTATTCAAAATGTTTTTACAAACTTCTACTAACAGTCTTTAATATAAACTGTCTTTTGATGAGTATAACTCATTCACTGTAATCACCATACTGCAAAGACCCATCAAACCAAGGTTAACAACTCTTTACTTAACTCTGTCTTACTCATATTCAATCCTAAACATTTTATCCACACCTCATTTGGCAAAACAACTCATAACCAAGTGGGAGCAAACTTATACGGAGCTCGCTGATGAGGCAGGGCGACAGCG
Organism: Parambassis ranga; assembly: GCF_900634625.1. NCBI lineage: Eukaryota > Metazoa > Chordata > Actinopteri > Ambassidae > Parambassis > Parambassis ranga. The sequence goes on along the minus strand of NW_021144814.1, from coordinate 138,759 downwards.
TGTTAGTTCTCAGTGCGTTCTCTGCAGTAATGAGGAAAATCCACCTGTAGCGCAGAGAAACCCAGCACTCGACGCTGCCCCCTGCTGTTCTGGAGTCGTTATTACATACCCATTTTTTTTTAAAGGAAAACCCTTACAAAACACACATTTTACGTTTCTCAAGTATATACCTATTCTAAAAACAAACAATACATTACAAATTTGTTACTCCCAAAACACAAATGTGACACTTTTGTGGCCGTCACACACACACAGTCACTGACAAACTGTTTATCTGTCCCACAACTTTCAACAACAAACCTACACTCTGTGTCCTACAGTGGAAGACATTATTTTATATATATATATATATGTGTGACGGAGCTCAGGAGGGAAGGGGAAAACTATTTAGGGTGCCAACAACGCCACCCGGGGAGGCAAGGGCCTCAACCCAGGAAATAAAAGGACACACAGGTTCGAATCACACGCAGGGCAAGGATCGGGTACCACAAAAAAAACGATTTGTTTAATTACAGAAATCAAGAGTAAGATCCATAGTCCATGTTGTTTTAATTATAAAATATGTTGCCAGTTCAGCAAATGAGAAAAATAAAACAAAAACTGACAAGGCTGTGGCTCACCAGGGGCAGAGGAACAAATCAATAAGGGATCAAACTTCACACCTGTGGCACTACACTCCAAATGAAAAATCGTGAAGAAAACCCACCACCAGGGAAGGGGGACCACCACCGCTGGGCCACAGCTCCTGTAAGGCAAGGCAAGGCAAGCTTTATTTATATAGCACCATTCATACACAAGGCAATACAGAGTGCTTTACATAAGATGAAATCACAGAATATAAACATTTTAAAACATTAAATTAAGAAGGAAATTAAAATAATAAAAAGAATAAAATCATAAAAAACATCAAATAGAATCAGGATGATTAAATGAGAAGAGTGCAGTCAAGAAATTAGGAGAACGCTGCAGTAAACAAATGAGTTTTCAGGCCTGACTTAAATGAAGTGACTGTCTGAGCAGACCTCAGGAAGGCTGTTCCACAGGTGAGGGGCAGAATAACTGAATCCTGCTTCACTCCGTCTGGTTCTGACCCTGGGTACACACAGTAGGCCTGTCCCTGATGATCTCAGGCGTCTGGATGGTTCATAGGGGACCAACTAACAACTAAGTCCAGGATGTATTTTGGTCCAAGACCATTCAGTGCTTTGTAGACCAGGAGTAAAGTTTTGAAATGTATCCTGACCGGTGTGATGTGGTCCATTTTCCTGGTGTTACTCAGAACTCAGAAGTGTGGATGCGGCTATTGTAATGACTTGAGTTACCCTAACCTAACAACAAAAAATAAATCAGTCACTGCGTGCTGTTATGCCGGTGGTTTCTTCCTGACACGTCTCCTGTCCAGCGTGTCATAAATCACAGTCCAAACTTCTATATTATTAATAAGTGCATTTTTATTCTGATACCGTCATGTCCACTCAGATATTTGATCATTGATCGACATATAATTAACGAGAACCACTAGTTAAGTTACATGCTGAAATAAAAATCAAATTTATCATGACACGCTACCTGAGGTCAAAAAACCGTGTGCAACCCTGAAATGATTACTTCCTGCACACCTTATATCTTCACAACACCACATGCTCCACCTTCTGGTCAAACAGGAAATTGACACATTTTAAACCAGACAGAGGTCAACCACAATGGCTCCAACAGCTATGTTCAATCTTGCACGAATCCACGACGAGGACCAATAAGCTCCGACAATGCAGATCAGGACCAGAACAGCAGCACCCGTTGGTGCAAGGATGAAACAGAGGGGGAGGAAATCCACACCGCGCTGTGCGGCCACACTGATCTCTGGTGCACCAGTCTGGCCACCACCACTGCAGCAGATCAGAGAGCACCGTCAGCACAGGGAGATATCATTAATTACAGGGGTGTGACAACTCACCGCGCCAAGACCACAGGTGGAACCAAGGCAAAAGACGACCGCAACCCTGCCGCACACACGCTGCCGCCACACACTCTACAAAAAGACATGCGGCATTTAATTCAGTTCATCCCGGTAACCAAACATAACGCACTGAGCATACCTGGGTGCAAAGGCACCATAGCCCCGTATCCACTGTTGCAGGCTACTGCTGCGAGCTTCTGCCACACAGGATGAGGAGAGACAGGAGTGCAGCCACCTGCCTGTTTAAATAGTTACGGCGCCACCAATCAGCACGCCAAGACAAGATAATGACCGCAGCAGCTGAGAGGAATTAACTCACCTGGCCACATATGTCTCCCACCGTTTTTTCTTCTTCCTCCCCTCTGACCTCACAGACGATCGGTTCACACACAAAGGTAAAGGACATAAATTCACAGATCTGACCAATCTCCTTCCTGATCCTGTGACCACACATATTCTAATTCATTTTCCCCTTCATCACTAAGCTGCATGTTGTTGGTCTGAGGTTGTGTTTGTCTAACACTGATCCGTGGTGGTCAGATGAACTTCTGTTCTACAAACCATCAGCATGATAAGAAGAGGAGCAAACCTTTAAACATGGCTGTCAAATCTTTAATAACATGTGTTCAAACAGACAGATGCTGCTGATTCAGTCCAGGACATTAAACATCATGTCAGACATGAGCTCAGATCATTAACTTATGATTGATGAGCTCAGAGCAGCTAATGAAGGATGGAGGAGAGAGATGGAGCTGGAACCATCATCAGTGCAGTCAGATACAGTATTGATCATCGATCCATACTGTGTGATCAGACTGATGTCCTTTGGTCTTCCTCAAAGTTGAAGGTCATAACACACCAGCATCCTGCCGATGGTTTCTGATTGGTCCCACTCCCATCAGATTCAAATGGATGGGGACACACACTCCGTCCTCTTCATAGCCTCCACCTGCAGAGAGAATCAGAGAGTCAGTGTGGAGGTGAGTGAGTGTTCACACAGACTCCATCAGCAGCAAAGCAGCACAGACTGACTCCACCCCTCTACTGACCTCACAGTCTGCAGATTATAATCTGGACTCTGCACAAGATCCAGCAGCTGCTTCACTCCTGAATCCTGCAGGTTGTTCTCACTCAGGTCCAGCTCTGTCAGATGGGAGGGGTTGGACTTCAGAGCTGAGGCCAGAGCAGCACAGCTGATCTCTGACAGACCGCAGTCCATCAATCTGAATAAAGAAAAACAGATGAAATCATTGATGATCAATCAGATGTTCTTTTTTTATTTGAGATGTTCCAGGGCTCTAGACTAACTTTTTTCTTAGGTGCACCACATCACATTTAATATCGTAGTTTGTTTTTCAATCTCTGTCCATATATTTTATGGATCAGACCTTAACTTGACATCTATCTTAACACAGAAGTTCTTTTCTTCTCTCATCATCTACAGCTATATCTACTGTTTACCTGATAGAGCCAAAGTTTTAGAAACACTGAGGTCCAAAAATTGATCTCCATACATATCATCCTAAAATGAATTTGGACTTTGTATAATGAACACAGTTAAATAGAATAGAATAGAATAGAATAGAATAGAATAGAAAATACTTTATTCATCCCAAGCCAGGAAATTTCTCGATTGCAGCAGCAAAATACAGTCACTCAAGCAAACTAAAAAACATACCTCTAACGGTAAAAATGAAACAGTATAAACATTATTTACAGCAAAGTAAAAAATAAACATAGGTGCAGATGCACAAATGTGCAATTTGGTATGAAGTGATGAAATGATATGATATACAAGAACAGCAGTGTGCAGTTTGAAAGAGAAAAAACCTAAACCTTGTGCAAAATACAAATAAGTAAATAAATAAACTGATAATTCATATTATGGACAAACTAGCCAACAAGTCTGCCTGTCAGAAATCCATGATGAAGAAGAGTTCATACAGCACTCTTCATTTCCCTGTTTGCTTTCTCTCTGTATTTTCTGGCTGTCGCTCCTCACTTATCTATCTGCCACTGTGACTTCAAATAATATTAAAATCATATACACCTTTATTTATTTCATACTTGTGATTGAGATATATATTTAGTTTTCTTCAACATGTTTCTAGTGTAGCTACAGTATCTCTCCTCATCTTCCTCACCTCTTCCTCAGCGTCTCCTCTCTTTCTAAAGCTGAGCTCCAGCTGACAGAACCTTTTCATTCTGTCTGTTACAGGAGGAACACTTTTATGCAGATATCATCCTGGCAGTCAATGGTCCACTATAGCAGGATAATAACAATACTTTTGAAATGGTATAACTCCTTAAAACCAGCTGACTGCTGTCAGTCAGAGTGAATCAGCCTTCATGGATGAACCACACAGGTCAGATAACACTGTCCTCAGACCTGCTGTTCACTCTATCATAATGCTGCGAGCACGTCACGCCCCCTCCCTGAACATGACCGGCTCCTTATCATCATTCAGGTCAACAGCAAATTAGCATAGTAGCAACAAACCCTCCTCCTCCGCTACATGTTCACCTGAACTGTGGATCCTGCTGTTCACCAGTGAAACATCTTTAATACCTGTCTGTCTGTCTGTCTGTCTGTCTGTCTGTCTGCGTGGTGCAGTCAGAGGGCCGTATGAGTTCTGCACACATGTTTCAAAAAGTCCGGGCCGAAACGAACTTTGTTCTTTGTTCTTGTTCTCGTCACAACAGATTTCTCTGTTCTCGTGGCGTATGGAACAAGCTTTAGCACACAGCATCAGCTCTTCGCAGATTCGTCTTCTTCTTCTGGATTTCCTGCGGTCTCGGTCTGACTGCAGCAGACACAATTTCAAACATACACACACGGGGGTCCCACCCTTCACTGTCTCTGATTGGTTTAGACCATGATATGAGCCTGATGTGTGTCTGTTGTTGGACCACAGGGAGAGAGTCGCAGAGAATGTGTCTCCCTCTAACAGTTGGTCGCACCGGTGCAACCTCAGATATTTCTTGTTTGCAACATGAGAAATTAGGTCGCACTCTAGAACCCTGTGTTCAGATCAACATCACTGTGTCCTCATCAACATGTCAGCACAACATTCACACACCTGTCCATGTCACACAGATCAATAACATGCTGCTGACCTCAGTCTGTCTCTACAGGGTCAATACTGGATCAACACTTGAATCAGCTGCAGGTATTCATCAAGTACACTGAAAATAATCAGAGTTCAGAAGATCAGAGAGGACAAACACAACAGGAACAGAGAACTGACCTCAGAATCCACAGTCTGCAGTCTGGACTCTGCAGAAACCCACACAGCTGCTCCACTCCTGAATCCTGCAGATTGTTCCCTCCCAGCTCCAGCTTTGTCAGATGGGAGGGGTTGGACTTCAGAGCTGAGGCCAGAGCAGCGCAGCTGATCTCTGACAGACCGCAGTCCCTCAACCTGAATAAAGAAAAACAGATGAAATCATTGATGATCAATCAGATGTTTGAGATGTTCAGATCAACATCGCTGTGTCCTCATCATCATGTCAGCACAACATTCACACACCTGTCCATGTCACACAGATCAATAACATGCTGCTGACCTCAGTCTGTCTCTACAGGGTCAACAGGTGCTGGCAGGGCTCAAACCTACACATGACACGTCTGCTTTGTTGACGTTGTAACTTCAGGGTTGGAGCTGTGCTTCCTCTCAGTGTCTCTGTCTCCTTCAAACAGTGTCCTTAAGGCTGCACTGGTGTCCAACATGTTAGGTATGGACTTATTGAATCAGACCCATGAGCCTCAGCAGCTCCTGTTCTTCCTGTGGAGGGAGTATCTGTGTCACTGCTCTCACTGCTCCTCATCCAGCTTCAGAGCACCTGCACTGAGTGTGTGTCTGATGTCTCTGATTTCAGCTCTTCTCCTGTGATGGACTGTCTCTGACTTTTCCATCATACTGCTGGCAGCATAGAGACAGAGCCCTGAATCCAGGTCCTCCAGGTTTCTGTCAGGGTGCCATGCAGACTCAGGTGTGGTGGGGCTGAAACTGCACCATGCTCTTCTTCTGATGTGACATTCAGACAGTGAAACATTCGTATAAACCAGGCCTGACTAACAGGAGCATTTCAGAGGCCTGTCCTGGCCGGACTTCATTAGAATCATTTCTATACAGTGTATGTACTGAACTCCAGCCACTAGCTACGTTTTAAAGGCTGTTAAAACCTGACAGGAGGAAGGAGGAGGATTGTTCTGCCATCCCTTTACATCAGGCTCCTTTTCTACCACTCTCTGTGCACACATATATTCTCACTTATATATCATTCTGCTTCTGTTGTTGGACAGGAAGACGTCCAAAGGACACCAGTATGAAGAAGATGATGGTCCTTCAGTCAAACTGTCTGTGGATCCTTCTCTACCAGTGCTCTGTGCAGTCTGAGACAAAATGGACTTCCATTGTTATCATCTATGATAATAATGACAACTGACCTCAGAGTCTGCAGTCTGCAGTGAGGACTCTGCAGTCCAACACACAGCTGCTCCACTCCTGAATCCTGCAGGTTCTTGTTGCTGCTCAGGTCCAGTTCTGTCAGATGGGAGGGGTTGGACTTCAGAGCTGAGGCCACGACTTCACAGTGAGTCTCTGAGAGTCCACAGTTAGAAAGTCTGTCAAACACAGAAAACATGTTATTAAAGAAGACACTTAATGTGGACCTTATTTGAAGACAGGTGGACACGTCCTGTTGGACATGTTGCTCTTCACATCAGTGGTTCAGCCTGTCTGATCTGACTGTTTGAAATGAAACAATAATCCTCATCAGACTGTTAATCTGTGCTGTAATCTGCAGATGGAGCAGAGAACATGGAGTTCTGTAAATATTCTGGATGATTCTGTCCGTGTGAAAGCAGATCACTGTGACATCATCAACATGATGTCATCACTGTAACGCTGCAGCTACAGTTACACACTGAGGCCGATCATGGTGTTCAGAGATTTAACAGCCTTCAACACAAACAACACAGCTGAAGAACATCTGAGACAAAGACACAGCTGACACGTGGACCTCTGAAGAACCACACAGTGTGGATCTGTGAAGACCTGAACCACTAATCTACACTGATTTACAATCATCATCACATCTGGACTCACCGAGCCTTCCTGAAGTTCCTCACAGCTGGAATCAGTCTCCGTCGTCCCTCCTCTGATGTGTTGAAGTTGTTCAGGTCCAGCTCCTCCAGGACCTCCTCTGACATCTGCAGCATGTAGGCCAGAGCTGAGCAGTGGACCTCAGAGAGTCTCTTCTCTGATCTGGTCCCTGAATGAAGGAACTCTTGGATCTCCTGATGGACTGAGAGCTCGTTCATCTCCATCAGACAGTGGAAGATGTTGATGCTTCTGTCAGGAGAGATTTCATCAGTGTTCATCTCCTTCAGGTTGTTGATGGCTCTCTGGATGGTTTCTGGTCTGTTGTCTGTCTGACCCAGCAGGCATCTTATGGCTCTCTGGATGATCCCTGATATGTTTTCTGTCTGAGCCAGCAGGCCTCCTAAGAGCCTCTGGTTGGACTGCAGAGAGAGGCCATGAAGGAAGCGAACCACCAGGTCCAGGTGTCCATGTTTACTCTGCAGAGATTTCTCCATGACTCTCTTCAGGAAGTCATCCAGAGAGGAGTGTTTGTAGTGTTTTCCCAGGAAGTCCTCCAGCCCCTCGGTGGTCCTGTTGGTGTAACAGAGGACCAGGTGGAGAGCAGCCAGAAACTCCTGAACACTCAGATGGATGAAGCAGAACACCTTGTCCTGGTACAGGCCTCTCTCCTCTTTAAAGATCTGTGTGAACAGTCCTGAGCACACTGAGGCTGCTCTGATATCGATGCCACACTCTGTCAGGTCTGATTCATAGAAGATCAGGTTTCCTTTCTGCAGCTGCTCAAAAGCCAGTTTCCCCAGAGACCGGATCATCTCCCTGCTCTCTGGACTCCAGTGTAGATCTGTCTCAGCTCCTCCTTCATACTTGACCCTCTTCACTTTGGCCTGAACCACCAGGAGGTGGATGTACATCTCAGTCAGGGTCCTGGGCAGCTCTCCTCCCTCTCTGCTCTCCAACATGTCCTCCAGAACTGTAGCAGTGATCCAGCAGAAGACCGGGATGTGGCACATGATGTCTTGATGTGGGAGATGATCCTGCTGGCCTGCTCCTCCTCTCTGAACCTCCTCCTAAAGTAATCCTCCTTCTGTGGGTCGGTGAACCCTCTGACCTCTGTCACCATGTCCACACAGTCAGGAGGGATCTGATTGGCTGCTGCAGGTCTTGTGGTGATCCAGAGGCGAGCAGAGGGAAGCAGCTTCCCCCTGATGAGGTTTGTCAGCAGCACATGCACTGAGGTGGACTCTGTGACATCAGTCAGGACCTGAGTGTTGTGGAAGTCCAGAGGAAGTCGACACTCATCCAGACCGTCAAAGATGAAGAGCACCTGGAGGTGCTGGAAGCTGCAGATTCCTGCCTCTTTGGTTTCAGGGAAGAAGTGATGAACAAGCTCCACCAAGCTGAACCGTTTCTCTCTCAGCACATTCAGCTCTCTGAAAGTGAATGGAAATGTGAAGTGGACGTCCTGGTGGTCTTTGTCTTCAGCCCAGTCCAGACTGAACTTCTGTGTTAGGACTGTTTTCCCAATGCCAGCCACTCCCTGTGTCATCACTGTTCTGATTGGTTTCTGTCTTCCAGGCGAGCCTTTGAAGAGGTCTGCTGGTCTGATGGGGGTTTCTGGTCTGTGTGCTTTCCTGGATGCTGCTTCAACCTGTCTGACCTCATGGTCCTCGTTGACCCCTGCAGTCCCCCCCTCTGTGATGTAGAGCTCTGTGTAGATCTGGTTCAGAAGGGTCGGCTCTCCTGCTTTAGCGATGCCCTCAAACACACACTGGAACTTCTCCTTCAGGTTAGACTTGAGTTTACGTCCACACTCTGCAGCTGCAGATCCTGAACAAACAGTAAATGTGATGAGTGACTGAACTTCCTGACAGTCTTCAGTCAGAAGTGACAGATGTGCTGCAGATGTCTGCATCATGTTAACAGCAGAGTGTGTAGATGGAAACTTCATTTCCTCTTTCCATCATGTTAAAGCTCTTAAATCCTCTTACTGCTCTGCAGACGCTCAGCCAGCTCCTCCTGCTCCATCCTCCTCAGGAAGTCCACCGTGATCTGCACAAAGGACTCTCTGCTCCTCCTCTGCTCTTCATCCTCCTCATCGTCCCTCTGGGAGCATTCTGGGTAATCTGGACTCAGAAGCTTCTGGATCTTCTTCAGCTCGTCCTTCACAAAAGTGAGGATGTTGTCCTCCAGCAGCTGGAACAGAGAGACACAAACATCAGGTCCATGTTGGACAGACTGACAGTCCGCTGGTCTACAAAGTGCAGCATGGAGACACAACAACACAACTCATGGACCAGCAGCTGTTCTACATGTACACACCAGAAATATGGAGTCCAGCTGTGTCTGATGCTGCTGGGCAGACGGACCACCGGGAGTCTCTGAGCTCTGCTGGTGGACTCTGTGGACCAATCAGGAACAGTTAGCACACATGATGTCACATGATGTCAGCACACATGCAGAAACAGCAGCTGCTTGCAGAGTGTGTGTTCTGTGCTGAACACACACGGCTGTGCTCTGAAACAGGCCGTCAGCTCTGAACCTGCAGCTGTTTGAAGAAACTCAGATCTTACTGCTTCAAGGAAGACCGGACTTCTCCTTTAAATTCAACAATGACACCCTTTGACTGATCACTCCTCAGAGACACACAGCTGGGTCCTGGTCCTGGTCCTGGTGAGTCTGGTCTCTTCTTGTTCCTGGTACAGAGATAAAAATCATCAGCTGATGTTTCACAGTGACTGCAGGAGGAAGAAGCAGCTACCAGAAGAAAGGAGCTGTGGGTTTGGGAGCAGTAACACAAAGGATGTGTTACTGTGTGTGTTACTGTGTGTGTTACTGTGTGTGTGTGTTACTGTGTGTGTTACTGTGTGTGTTACTGTGTGTGTGTGTTACTGTGTGTGTTACTGTGTGTGTTACTGTGTGTGTGTGTTACTGTGTGTGTTACTGTGTGTGTGTGTTACCTGTTCATGTTGCTGAGCAGCTGCAGTGACAGATGTGCTTCTTCCTCTCTTTATTCTCACAGAGCCCTGCAGAGGACAACACAACACAAAGGCTGCAGTTTGTGACACAAAAACTACAAGCGTCTAATAAACTTATTTTAGAGGCCAACACAACACAAAGGACTGAAAAGCCTCACAGAGTGAGCAACAATCAACACACAGCAAAGTTTACAACGTCCATGTGGACAAAGGAGCTTTTACAGGAAATGTTCCAACAATCACAGAAATGCTGCCGACACCATGAAGTCATCAATATAGTTCAAACAGAAATCAATACGAAGACATGAAGGACACTTTAACACCTGAGGGACGAGACAGAGGACAGACTTCATTCAGGCTGCAGCAGGGAGCTGCTGGACAAAAGCTCCACCTCACTGAGCTGACCGTCCACACAGAGACAGTCAGAGACAAGAGTCCTCACAGAGACACACAGACAGACAGAGAGTCCTCACAGAGACACACAGACAGACACAAGAGTCCTCACAGAGACATACAGACAGACAAAGAGTCCTCACAGAGACACACAGACTCACCTTCCTACAGAGAAAAAGACGCTGCGCCACAAGCGGAGGACAAAGTGAAAGTGAACTTTGATCAGACTCACCTGAGCAGTCAGAGCTGTTCTTCTTCCTCTTCCTGCTGAGTCATCCACACAGGAAGCAGCAGCAGAGTTTGACTGACTTCAACGTCTCTGAGGACATATTTTCATCCAGCGGGGACCGAGACAGCGGGGACCGGGACAGAGACAGAATGCAGCTAGGATCTGGATCAGAGGACAGTTTAAAGTCACTGACAGACTTCAGAGTTCACACAGAGCTCTGACCTGCGTCAGGGGACCGTCCTCCTGAGGGAGGAGAGGAGGAGGACAGGACAGACAGGAAGAGACATGCAGCAACCATCAAAGCTCACAGAAGACAAAGCAGCTGAAACACTGGTTCATGTGGTCAGACAGAGTATTGATTATGTATCAGAGCTGATCGGTCCTTTGATCTTTCTCCCAGAAGAAACCAAACACTAAAACTCAATCTACAAAACTCATGGTTCTCCTCATGAATCCGGGCACTGACAGGTTTCCATACATTAGCAAACAGAAGCTAACAGAGTTAGCAGACAGACGAGGAGGCGGGGCTTTCTTCGTCTACAAGCTTTATTGATCATTGTTTACATTTCACGATGCATTCCACAAACACGGCTCCAGCTGGGAGCTTTTTATCATCACAACTGAAGTATGAAGTTTATCATTCACAATTATACTGCAGAACAAACAAATGCTCAAAGTTTCCCAAAGTCACAGCGAGTTGTAACTTGATGCAGACATCAGCTCCACAGACAGCATGGTTATTAATGACCTTTAATCCCTTTCTCTGTTTCTGATGTATGAATGTAAACGTCTTCCTTCCAGAGCTTCTCACTAAACAGCTGCAATGACATGAAAGTACGACTCGTGTTTGGTCTGGCAAAGGTTCTCTAGATGTCTCTAGCTAAAGTTACTCAGAAGCCATGAAGGTTTTTAAATGAAACTTTGCTTTCTTTATGAAGTCAGTGTGGTCCTTGTGACATGAAATAATGTCCCCTCCTGATCTGAGCTGTGATCAGGTCTTCCTCTCTCGCCGTCTGAGGACAGGAGGACGGTCTGTCCTCTGAGACTCTGCTGGAAGCTGCTTTGGACCGGCTGTGACGGAGAACACCTGGAACATGTTCAGCTCTCCACAGTCAGTGTTTACATACCTGGTGCTTCTCATAGACAATCGGGCAGCTGAACACTCCAACCAGACCTGAGGAGGAGCAGAGCTTCATCAGAAAACATGTTCCCTGGTCTCACCAGCAGGGGGAGCTGATGCTGTCACACACAGTTACAGCCCCCGTGCATGATGGGAAATGTGAGCGTCCCTCACCCAGAATAAGGAGAGTGAGCCCGTTGAACAAGGCGCCGACGTAGGTCAGAATCCACATCAACACGGCGAACTGCACAGACACCACAGAAGAAGAAAAAGTCAAACAGACGTCACCCTGAACGACCACAAATCACAGACAGACGCAAAATGTATCATTGATTTATCATTGGAAAGCTCACAGTGATGGAGCTGTGACCATCAGACTCACCTGACACTGATTTAATGATCAACTTATTGATCAGGCTGATTGATCATAAACTCAGGTTCGTTTCAACTGGTCATGTTTGTTTCAGAGTTATGATGATGGTGGATTATTGATTACACAGCATCATGTTCTGATCATGTTTCATTACGTCAGTGACACACAGCAAAACATTTAACCCTTTCACTGCCAGTAAAAACACACTCAGACTGTGTGTGTCTGAGATTCATCCACCACATACTGAGAGTCCCAGAGAATAAATCAGTCACCTGTGGATCAAAGGTCGGTCTGAGTTCAGCCTGCAGCTCCACAGAAAAACATGGCCGTGGCAGGTGTGTGTGTGTGTGTCTGAATATCTGAGCTGGAGCTCTCACCTTGATGGAGTCCGCCAGGTCCTGGACCAGGAACAGGGGCCCTAATTCACAGACGGTCTTGTTGATTTTGGCCAGGATCATGTCACTGTACTTGTGGACCATGTCCTCAGACAGCGCCACCTCATGGTCCAGGTACTGCCTGCGAGGACACACAGACACACACAGAAAGGTCTGAGCAGAGGGTGGAGCGGGTCCGGCCTGTTCAGGGTCCAGGTGTGCTGGAACAGAAACTCTGCAGCCTGGAACATCAGAATTAAGTGTGTTATAAAACCGTGCAGATGCAGAAAATGCAAAGTAATCATAACTTTCATTATAACGTATTAAATAAATACACCATCAAATCATTCTGAGGTATTTCATGGTCCTGTGTTGCAGCGGTTCATGAATTCCTTTCATCTGTCAAACTCGCCCATCAAAGTCAGATGGGCGGATCCTAGCACCTGATTGGTCACCCTGCCCATCAAGTCAAGACAAATCGCTGCCAGATAATGGATGGATGCAGAGCTAGTGTTACGGTCCCAGGGATGGGAGAGCACAGTGACAAATATAAGAGCTGTATTCAGCAGGTCAAGAGGAGGAATGAGGACGCAGGTCTGTATGTTTCCCTCTCCAGATCACATCTGACTCATTGACTGAACATATGTCCAAACAGTCACACAAGCACAAAGCATCTGTTCCTGCTTCATGTCAGGTTTCTATAGCACAAGTTCACATTTCCACAATTCATTCTCTCATCTGGCTTCAATCAATACTTCAGTTTCAACAATACAATTGATCTCATCTTCAAGCTGCATCTTTCCTATAGTTCATATTCACAACCATCTCCTGTAAATACATCCCTCTCTCATTCAGTGTAAACTGCTACAAACATGCATCTGGGTCAATGACATGACATGCATATTTTTGAGTCCGAGTCCACTATTTTCTTTCAAAATAATGTAATCTTTTCATAACATTGGTCACTTTTATCTATAAAACTTATTTATTTTGATACATTTTTCAGTACATTCAAATAATTATATTCTTTTCTGTTTTGGCTTCTCAAACCCCTAAAATGTCAGGTGGAGCACCTGTCCGAGCAAATGCTCAGACTAAAAAACCTATTAAAAATGCTCTTTTAATAACAATACATTCAAAATTAAATGCTCTGGCATACTTTTATGTTTATAGTCTTTTGTATAATCTATTTTTTTCTCATATCAACAGTTTTAAAGCTGTTGAGATAACTGAAAAACATTTGTCCCGCAATTTACATTTACTTAATGTCAGGGTGGTGCAACCATAAACAATGGGCTTTTATTTTAAAGTGAATAGACAATAGCCATAAACAGGATGTTGTATCAGCCAGAGGACCCCAAGGGACCCTTGGGATTAAGCTAAAAGATTTGTAGCTCTCTCTTAAATATTGATAAAAACAACTACTTTCAATTCATATACAGACTGGTACACTTTCTATGTCAGGTGGTACAACCAATGGAAAACTAGAAAAAATAAATTTTATCATAAAACACTTTATTTATAAAAATTGATCTATATGAATATGATGACATGGGTAGACGCTAATACTAGCATCCAAACATAAGCCTATTTATTTTAAGATAAGTTGGAAAAGTCAGGTGGTGCAACCAGTTAGTCAGGTGGCACAACTGCAAGGAATATCACTATATAATGTTATTAAAAGCTCTAAATATATCTGTGACATGTTTAAAATGTTTACTAGTTTTAATCAAAGATATTACACATTTTTACATAATAATATGTACATTTTAGATGCCGCTTTGTAGGGCAAGTTCTTCAAGTAGTTGGTGAAGAGATTCAGGTGAGCTGCATAAAGTAACTGGGAGGAAAAAATGCTTTCACTTGGCCCCACAGTGCTGACGTCATTTTTTTCTACTCAGCTGAAGTTCTCAGAGTGATATCAGAACCAGAGCCTCTCAATTCATGGCACACATGGCTAATGCATTCACACTGGGAATTCTTTATTACACAGACCTGAGAAGGTCTGTACGGAGCCCCTCTGATGACATGGTAAAAAAAAAAATAATTTGTAGGCCACGAAATATGTATAATGCGCGCACGAAATACTAATTCGTGGCCACGAAATACTAATTAGTTCCTACGAAATACTAAGTGGCCATGAATTAGTATTTCGTGCGCGCATTATACATATTTCGTGGCCTACAAATTTTTTTTTTTTTTACCATGTCATCAGTGGGGCTCCGTAGGTCTGTACAAATATTACTCCATATTTGAAAATGGTTTAATTTTGTTAAAACTTCCCTTTAGTGTTAGTTTGATTGCTGCTAGGCAATCAAACTTGTGTTCTTCACCCTCTTTCTTTCTTTCTTTCTTATTCTTCCGTACATTATTTGGTGCAGCGTATCTTCAGCATACATTGACCGATTTCAGCCATTCAACTATAAAAATGTTCATCTCACAGAGGACATTCCGGGTCAACTTTAAGTTTTTCTCAAAAAAAATGATAATTTTTTAAATATTAAGCAATTTCGATGTCATTTTTAACATGGGAGTCTATGAGAGAGCCCTTCAACGAGGGTCATCTGCCAAATGCTTCTCCTCCTACAAATTTCAAGCTACAGACTCCATTTTAGTCTTAAAACGCTCATTAGATGCTGCTCTATCAAACTTGTATTCAGCATTTTCTAATTCTGAATTGTTTCTGCACACCAGGCTCTCAAAGTTGGAGTACTCTGCTGTTACCATGGTGACAGGCTGACACACAGAGGCATACAAAGCTCTGAATTGCTCTGATTCTCCAGCAATTCAGAGCAATCCTTCACATCAGCCTTCAAAGCAATGCTTCAGCTGCAGCAATCAAACTTGCATTTTCTTCATGAAATGCCCTTTTTTAAATTATCATTTAGTATAGGGTTGTATCAAATGTAATGTTGTATTAAGTGGTTTTGATGAGATGTTTACTACTCGCATTCTTGAAAAAAAAGATTTATTTTACTTAAAAAAATTTAAATACAGACTATTTACTAAAACACATGTAAATATTTGAAATGAAATGCATTTTTTGAGCATATTTCATGTCATTACTAATGTTGTCAGGTGGTACAACTAATAACCGTCAGGTGGTGCAACCAATTTAAACTAATAAATAATAGCTTAAAGTGACCAAATGGTTTCTAAATGTAATCTGTGTACTTATTTTACTGAATATATGAATTTGTGTATTTTTTTAAATATTTTTTCTGTCTTTAAATACAAAATTGGATGCTAACGATAGTTAAAACCTGACCTACAAAAGGGAAAAATCTTAAATTATTGCATAAACAAAACAAAACTACCAAATAATAATGTGTTACCTAGTGTACACACCCTAATGGATACTTGCCAAAGATTTATCTTGAAATAAATATTAGGAATATATATATATATTTATAAATATTTGGTTGCGCCACCTGACATTTCTTGCTTGTGACGTTGAAAAAAACTGTTAAAATATGAGTTAAAACAGATAGAAATGTTATTTAATAAATGAGATTTGTTTAAACACATTATTCTGGACTCAAAAATATGCATTACGTTATTTAAAAAAATACTTTTTAAAAATAGCCTTTTAGAAGCTTGATTTGTCAATGACCCATCTTCATTCTGCTCTTTGTGCATCAAACACTCTTCTGTCTCTGTGTTTGTCCCGCTCATGTCAAAGAGCACTGAAATGTGTGCTGAGGTAAAGTGCTTGTTACATTCAGAACTTAGTTTCATCATGGAACATTTCAACAGGTGTACCCGGCGTCACACTGGACAAAGAACAGCATCTGCGCGGGAACATGCCCAACTCTTAACAGCCATTGTTATGATAGAAAACGTTGATAAAACATATGAGAGCAGCGCAGCGACTGTCTGCTCCAACTCTGAATCAATATGAACTAACATGTCAGCGCACAGTCACTGTTACCGACCTGTATTCAGCAGGTAAAGAGGAGGAATGAGGACGCAGGTCTGTATGTTTCCCTCTGCTCCAGATCGCACCTGAGGAGAAGCAGGCGTTCCGCCCCCCTAATCGTTCCCCGGGGCAACTCACAGGTGTACAAAGGTTCCGCCCCCACTTTCCCCATAAATGTAGCGCTTGATGACAACGTTCATACTTTCTCATTGAACACAAAACAACACAGTAACAGTACACACCTCACAAAATGTCCACAATCATTACAAATAACTTTTGTGCTCAACCTACCTGATCCACTTCACCTGGAGCTTTGTGGACGTACATTCAGCACTTGTTTTGGTTCAGACACGTCATTGACTGCACTGTTCAGTAGGTCAGGACAATAGACACAAGTCCCCTGACTTTGAAAACATTGAACATCATATTTCTTTCATTTACTGGAACCAAACCCTTCAGCATCTTCAGCTTTCAGTGTTAACAGCATCCATGTTATTCAGACAATCATGAGACAGGAAGTGAAGGAGTGTGTTTCTGTTCAGGAAGAAGTGGAGCTGTGCATGAAGTCCAGTTACAGATCATAACCGTGATTCTAAGATGAAGAAACCTTCATTTGTCCCACACAGAGCTTCAAAGTTAAACAGCTGCAGGGTCACTCAGGGGTCGCTCAGTTTCCACGTCCTCACAGAGGAGAAAGCAAAGAGGAGAACAGAATCAATCATCAGCTGCACGTGGGCACGCTCTGTCAGCAGCTGATATTTTAGTGGCATCATGAAATAATGTGGTTGTTCAAAATCTGACACTGTGACACTGACATTAATACCTGGTGCTCAGGACTCTCAGCTGCAGACAGGTGAAGTCTTCAAGACATCAGACAAGACATCAGGTGCACAGGCGGGACAACCTGCTCAGAGACTGCTCACATATTACATGCAAGATATAATCTGACATTCCGTGTATATACTCACAAAAAGTGAGCCTAAAGCCTTAAAGCTGCCTCTCCGAGTGTCTGTAGTCGGAGCTACAGCTGCTTGGTCTCATCCATCCTGCAGCACTCATGCTGTAGCTCCATGTCTGCGGTCATAGCAGACCAGTTACTCTGTGAAATGTAAAGTCTGTGAAGCGGAAATGGTCACAAGTGTCCAGGAGAGGCTGCAGCTTGTCCTGCTGGGAGGCTTCAGTTTGTCTGAGGCTGCTGTGTCTGATAACATGTTTGTATTGTGCAGCAGAAGAGGCTGTTATTGATCATATTTACTCATGTGGGTATGAATAAAGGGGACAACATGTCCTGTGCTTGCTCTGACTCTCCTCATTTAAACACAGGCTGTAATTTAATAACCGTAATATGTCATGTTATCAGTAGAAATGCTGTTAAAGGGCCAGTACACCCTGTAAAGTGCTGATTGTTATCCAGCCACAGAGACGACTGCCCATAAAGTGAGCTCCTCAGAATAACACTGATGTGATGCAGTCAGCTGGAACAGTCTGGACATGTTGTATTGGATGTTTCTTACCGTCCTCTGTAGTCAGCAGGCTCTGATGGAGCCATTCACTCACTTCAAATGCAGTTCAATGTGTGAGTAATCCAAGTAATCAGAGTACATTACTCCATCTGAGGAATACGTTACAGATGACATTTGAGGACATTAATCTGTGTTCTGTAACTGAAGACTTTTTCACAGTGTCCTTCCCAATACTGAACATGATCAATATTGATACAGTCATTGATGTTGTACATATGATGAAACATCAATGTGGAAGACATTATTTTATATATGTCTCCCACTGAGTCTCTTCTTCTTCTTCTTCTTCTTCTTCTTCTTCTTCTTCTTCTTCTTCTTCTTCTTCTTCTTCTTCTTCTTCTTCTTCTTCTTCTTCTTCTTCTTCTTCTTCTTCCCCTCTGACTTCACAGACGTTCACACACAAAGGTTCCGGACATAAATTCACAGATCTGACCAATCTCCTTCCTGATCCTGTGACCACACATATTCTGATTCATTTTGCCTTCATCAATAAGCTACATGTTGTTGGTCTGAGGTTGTGTTTGTCTAACACTGATCCGCGGTGGTCAGATGAACTTCTGTTCTACAAACCATCAGCATGATAAGAAGAGGAGCAAACCTTTAAACATGGCTGTCAAATCTTTAATAACATGTGTTCAAACAGACAGATGCTGCTGATTCAGTGCAGAACATTAAACATCATGTCAGACATGAGCTCAGAGATCATTAACTTATGATTGATGAGCTCAGAGCAGCTAATGAAGGATGGAGGAGAGAGATGGAGCTGGAACCATCATCAGTGCAGTCAGATACAGTATTGATCATCGATCCATACTGTGTGATCAGACTGATGTCCTTTGGTCTTCCTCAAAGTTGAAGGTCATAACACACCAGCATCCTGCCGATGGTTTCTGATTGGTCCCACTCCCATCAGATTCAAATGGATGGGGACACACACTCTGTCCTCTTCATGACTCCCACCTGCAGAGAGAATCAGAGATTCAGTGTGGAGGTGAGTGAGTGTTCACACAGACTCCATCAGCAACAAAGCAGCACAGACTGACTCCACCCCTCTACTGACCTCACAGTCTGCAGATTATAATCTGGACTCTGCACAAGATCCAGCAGCTGCTTCACTCCTGAATCCTGCAGGTTGTTTCCTCTCAGGTCCAGCTCTGTCAGATGGGAGGGGTTGGACTTCAGAGCTGAGGACAGAGCAGCACAGCTGATCTCTGACAGACTGCAGTCAATCAATCTGAATAAAGAAAAACAGATGAAATCATTGATGATCAATCAGATGTTTGAGATGTTCAGATCAACATCACTGTGTCCTCATCAACATGTCAGCACAACATTCACACACCTGTCCATGTCACACAGATCAATAACATGCTGCTGACCTCAGTCTGTCTCTACAGGGTCAATACTGGATCAATACTTGAATCAGCTGCATGTATTAATCAAGTAAACACTGAAACTAATCAGAGTTCAGAGGATCAGAGAGGACAAACATTCCCTTTAAGGACTAACAGAGGACATGTTCTGTAACAAACACTGGTCTTTGTGACCACAGACTGAATTTAGAACAACTAAAGATCATTTACAGATTCATGGATGAAGCTCTGTGTGAACATCCATTAAACATCAAACATCTACAACAGGAACAGAGAACTGACCTCAGAGTCTGCAGTCTGCAGTCTGGACTCTGCAGAAACCCACACAGCTGCTCCACTCCTGAATCCTGCAGCTTGTTCCAGCTCAGGCTCAGCTCTGTCAGATGGGAGGGGTTGGACTTCAGAGCTGAGGCCAGAGCAGCACAGCTGATCTCTGACAGACCACAGTCCCACAATCTGAATAAAGAAAAACAGATGAAATCATTGATGATCAATCAGATGTTCTTTTTTTATTTGAGATGTTCCAGGGCTCTAGACTAACTTTTTTCTTAGGTGCACCGCATCACATTTAATATCGTAGTTTGTTTTTCAATCTCTGTCCATATATTTTATGGATCAGGCCTTAACTTGACATCTATCTTAACACAGAAGTTCTTTTCTTCTCTCATCATCTACAGCTATATCTACTGTTTACCTGATGGAGCCAAAGTTTTAGAAACACTGAGGTCCAAACATTGATCTCCATACAAATCATCCTAAAATGAATTTGGACTTTGTATAATGAACACAGTTAAATAGAATAGAATAGAATAGAATAGAATAGAATAGAATAGAATAGAAAATACTTTATTCATCCCAAGCCAGGAAATTTCACTATTGCAGCAGCAAAATACAGTCACTCAAGCAAACTAAAAAACATACCTCTAACGGTAAAAATTAAACAGTATAAACATTATTTACAGCAAAGTAAAAAATAAACATAAGTGAAGAAGCAAAAATGTGCAATTTGGTATGAAGTGATGAAATGATATGATATACAAGAACAGCAGTGTGCAATTTGAAAGTGAAAAAACCTAAACCTTGTGCAAAATACAAATAAGTCAATAAATAAACTGATAATTCATATTATGGACAAACTAGCCAACAAGTCTGCCTGTCAGAAATCCATGATGAAGAAGAGTTCATACAGCACTCTTCATTTCCTGTTTGCTTTCTCTCTGTATTTTCTGGCTGTCGCTCCTCACTTATCTATCTGCCACTGTGACTTCAAATAATATTCAAATCATATACACCTTTATTTATTTCATACTTGTGATTGAGATATATATTTAGTTTTCTTCAACACATTTCTAGTGTAGCTACAGTATCTCTCCTCATCTTCCTCACCTCTTCCTCAGTGTCTCCTCTCTTTCTAAAGCTGAGCTCCAGCTGACAGAACCTTTTCATTCTGTCTGTTACAGGAGGAACACTTTTATGCAGATATCATCCTGGCAGTCAATGGTCCACTATAGCAGGATAATAACAATACTTTTTAAATGGTATAACTCCTTAAAACCAGCTGACTGCTGTCAGTCAGAGTGAATCAGCCTTCATGGATGAACCACACAGGTCAGATAACACTGTCCTCAGACCTGCTGTTCACTCTATCATAATGCTGCGAGCACGTCACGCCCCCTCCCTGAACATGACCGGCTCGTTATCATCATTCAGGTCAACAGCAAATTAGCATAGTAGCAACAAACCCTCCTCCTCCGCTACATGTTCACCTGAACTGTGGTTCCTGCTGTTCACCAGTGAAACATCTTTAATACCTGTCTGTCTGTCTGTCTGCCTGTCTGTCTGTCTGTCTGTGTGCTGCTGTGTGGTGCAGTCAGAGGGCCGTATGAGTTCTGCACACATGTTTCAAAAAGTCCGAACGAAACTAACTTTGTTCTTTGTTCTTGTTCTCGTCACAACAGATTTCTCTGTTCTCGTGGCGTATGGAACAAGCTTTAGCACAAAGCATCAGCTCTTCTCAGATTCGTCTTCTTCTTCTGGATTTCCTGCGGTCTCGGTCTGACTGCAGCAGACACAATTTCAAACATACACACACGGGGTCCCACCCTTCACTGTCTCTGATTGGTTTAGAACACGATATGAGCCTGATGTGTGTCTGTTGTTGGACCACAGGGAGAGAGTCGCAGAGAATGTGTCTCCCTCTAACAGCTGGTCGCACCGGTGCAACCTCAGATATTTTTTGGTTGCAACATGAGAAATTAGGTCGCACTCTTGAGCCCTGTGTTCAGATCAACATCACTGTGTCTTCATCAACATGTCAGCACAACATTCACACACCTGTCCATGTCACACAGATCAATAACATGCTGCTGACCTCAGTCTGTCTCTACAGGGTCAATACTGGATCAATACTTGAATCAGCTGCATGTATTCATCAAGTAAACACTGAAACTAATCAGAGTTCAGAGGATCAGAGAGGACAAACATTCCCTTTAAGGACTAACAGAGGACATGTTCTGTAACAAACACTGGTCTTTGTGACCACAGACTGAATTTAGAACAACTAAAGATCATTTACAGATTCATGGATGAAGCTCTGTGTGAACATCCATTAAACATCAAACATCTACAACAGGAACAGAGAACTGACCCCAGAGTCTGCAGTCTGCAGTCTGGACTCTGCAGAAACCCACAAAGCTGCTCCACTCCTGAATCCTGCAGGTCGTAGTTCCCTCCCAGGTCCAGCTCTGTCAGATGGGAGGGGTTGGACTTCAGAGCTGAGACCAGAGCAGCACAGCTGATCTCTGACAGAAAGCTGTCAAACAATCTGAATAAAGAAAAACAGATGAAATCATTGATGATCAATCAGATGTTCTTTTTTTATTTGAGATGTTCCAGGGCTCTAGACTAACTTTTTTCTTAGGTGCACCGCATCACATTTAATATCGTAGTTTGTTTTTCAATCTCTGTCCATATATTTTATGGATCAGGCCTTAACTTGACATCTATCTTAACACAGAAGTTCTTTTCTTCTCTCATCATCTACAGCTATATCTACTGTTTACCTGATGGAGCCAAAGTTTTAGAAACACTGAGGTCCAAACATTGATCTCCATACATATCATCCTAAAATGAATTTGGACTTTGTATAATGAACACAGTTACATAGAATAGAATAGAATAGAATAGAATAGAATAGAATAGAATAGAATAGAATAGAATTTCACTGTTGCAGCAGCAAAATACAGTCACTCAAGCAAACTAAAAAACATACCTCTAACAGTAAAAATTAAACAGTATAAACATTATTTACAGCAAAGTAAAAAATAAACATAGGTGCAGAAGCAAAAATGTGCAATTTGGTATGAAGTGATGAAATGATATGATATACAAGAACAGCAGTGTGCAATTTGAAAGAGAAAAAACCTAAACCTTGTGCAAAATACAAATAAGTAAATAAATAAAGTGATAATTCATATTATGGACAAACTAGCCAACAAGTCTGCCTGTCAGAAATCCATGATGAAGAAGAGTTCATACAGCACTCTTCATTTCCCTGTTTGCTTTCTCTCTGTATTTTCTGGCTGTCGCTCCTCACTTATCTATCTGCCACTGTGACTTCAAATAATATACAAATCATATACACCTTTATTTATTTCATACTTGTGATTGAGATATATATTTAGTTTTCTTCAACACGTTTCTAGTGTAGCTACAGTATCTCTCCTCATCTTCCTCACCTCTTCCTCAGTGTCTCCTCTCTTTCTAAAGCTGAGCTCCAGCTGACAGAACCTTTTCATTCTGTCTGTTACAGGAGGAACACTTTTATGCAGATATCATCCTGGCAGTCAATGGTCCACTATAGTAGGATAATAACAATACTTTTGAAATGGTATAACTCCTTAAAACCAGCTGACTGCTGTCAGTCAGAGTGAATCAGCCTTCATGGATGAACCACACAGGTCAGATAACACTGTCCTCAGACCTGCTGTTCACTCTATCATAATGCTGCGAGCACGTCACGCCCCCTCCCTGAACATGACCGGCTCGTTATCATCCGTCATTCAGGTCAACAGCTAATTAGCATAGTAGCAACAAACCCTCCTCCTCCACTACCTCTGATTGGTTTAGACCACGATATGAGCCTGATGTGTGTCTGTTGTTGGACCACAGGGAGAGAGTCGCAGAGAATGTGTCTCCCTCTAACAGCTGGTCGCACCGGTGCAACCTCAGATATTTCTTGGTTGCAACATGAGAAATTAGGTCGCACTCTAGAGCCCTGTGTTCAGATCAACATCACTGTGTCCTCATCAACATGTCAGCACAACATTCACACACCTGTCCATGTCACACAGATCAATAACATGCTGCTGACCTCAGTCTGTCTCTACAGGGTCAATACTGGATCAATACTTGAATCAGCTGCATGTATTCATCAAGTAAACACTGAAACTAATCAGAGTTCAGAGGATCAGAGAGGACAAACATTCCCTTTAAGGACTAACAGAGGACATGTTCTGTAACAAACACTGGTCTTTGTGACCACAGACTGAATTTAGAACAACTAAAGATCATTTACAGATTCATGGATGAAGCTCTGTGTGAACATCCATTAAACATCAAACATCTACAACAGGAACAGAGAACTGACCCCAGAGTCTGCAGTCTGCAGTCTGGACTCTGCAGAAACCCACACAGCTGCTCCACTCCTGAATCCTGCAGGTTGTTTCCTCCCAGGTTCAGCTCTGTCAGATGGGAGGGGTTGGACTTCAGAGCTGAGGCCAGAGCAGCACAGCTGATCTCTGACAGACTGCAGCGACATAATCTGAATAAAGAAAAACAGATGAAATCATTGATGATCAATCAGATGTTTGAGATGTTCAGATCAACATCACTGTGTCCTCATCAACATGTCAGCACAACATTCACACACCTGTCCATGTCACACAGATCAATAACATGCTGCTGACCTCAGTCTGTCTCTACAGGGTCAACAGGTGCTGGCAGGGCTCAAACCTACACATGACACGTCTGCTTTGTTGACGTTGTAACTTCAGGGTTGGAGCTGTGCTTCCTCTCAGTGTCTCTCTGTGTCTCCTTCCAACAGCGTCCTTAAGGCTGCACTGGTGTCCAACATGTTAGGTATGGACTTACTGAATCAGACCCATGAGCCTCAGCAGCTCCTGTTCTTCCTGTGGAGGGAGTATCTGTGTCACTGCTCTCACTGCTCCTCATCCAGCTTCAGAGCGCCTGCACTGTGTGTGTGTATGATGACTCTGATTTCATTGGTCCTCATGAAACACCTGCAGGACAGTGTTTGTTCCAGGCTTAAATCCACATGTGCTGTGAGCTGCCTCTTGGTGTTCAGTCTTTCCTGTGTCTGCTGTACTTTTGGTATCTTTTGTCCTGACTCTTCCTGACATCTTCACCTCTGCTTCTTCTCTCACAGCTTTGACTTGTTGTTCTTCATCTGGACAGATATCAAACATCAACATCTTTCTCAGGTGTCAGATCTGCTGCCTCTCACCTGCTCATTAGTTATGACACATACAGTTCTGTCATGAGAATCATCCAGCTCTCCTTATCTTTATTTTTAAATCACTAAACACTGAGAGCTTCCTCCTGTTTCTGGGCTCTTGTGAAGAACATGTGTTGTATATGAGCTGGGTTCTTCAGGTCCACATCACTCTTTAAACGTCCTCTTCAGCGCCTCTCTTTGATCTCTTTTGTTGTCCTCAAAATCAAACTATTACAAACTCTGATCAGCTCTTCTCCTGTGATGGACTGTCTCTGAATTTTCCATCATACTGCTGGCAGCACAGAGACAGAGCCCTGAATCCAGGTCCTCCAGGTTTCTGTCAGGGTGCCATGCAGACTCAGGTGTGGTGGGGGCTGAAACTGCACCATGCTCTTCTTCTGATGTGATATTCAGACAGTGAAACATTCATATAAACCAGGCCTGACTAACAGGAGCATTTCAGAGACCTGTCCTGGCCGGACTTCATTAGAATCATTTCTATACAGTGTATGTACTGAACCCCAGACACTAGCTACGTTTTAAAGGCTGTTAAAACCTGAGAGGAGGAAGGAGGAGGATTGTTCTGCCATCCCTTTACATCAGCCTCCTTTTCTACCACTCTCTGTGCACACATATATTCTCACTTATATATCAGTCTGCTTCTGTTGATGGACAGGAAGACGTCCAAAGGACACCAGTGTGAAGAAGATGATGGTCCTTCAATCAAACTGTCTGTGGATCCTTCTCTACCAGTGCTCTGTGCAGTCTGAGACAAAATGGACTTCCATTGTTATCATCTATGATAATAATGACAACTGACCTCAGAGCCTGCAGTCTGCAGTGAGGACTCTGCAGTCCAACACACAGCTGCTCCACTCCTGAATCCTGCAGGTGGAAGTTCTCACTCAGGTCCAGTTCTGTCAGATGGGGGTTGGACTTCAGAGCTGAGGCCACAACTTCACAGTGAGTCTCTGAGAGTCCACAGACAGAAAGTCTGTCAAACACCAAAAACAGAAAACATGTTATTAAAGAAGACACTTAATGTGGACCTTATTTGAAGACAGGTGGACACGTCCTGTTGGACATGTTGCTCTGCACATCAGTGGTTGAACCTGTCTGATCTGACTGTTTGACATGAAACAATAATCCTCATTAGAATGTTAATCTGTGCAGATGAAGCAGAGAACATGGAGTTCTGTAAATATTCTGGATGATTCTGTCCGTGTGAAAGCAGATCACTGTGACATCATCAACATGATGTCATCACTGTAACGCTGCAGCTAAAGCTACACACTGAGGCCGATCATGGTGTTCAGAGATTTAACAGCCTTCAACACAAACAACACAGCTGAAGAACATCTGAGACAAAGACAAAGCTGACACGTGGACCTCTGAAGAACCACACAGTGTGGATCTGTGAAGACCTGAACCACTAATCTACACTGATTCACAATCATCATCACATCTGGACTCACTGAGCCTTCCTGCAGTTCCTCACAGCTGGAATCAGTCTCTGTCGTCCCTCCTCTGATGTGTTGTACTTGCTCAGGTCCAGCTCCTCCAGGACCTCCTCTGACATCTGCAGCATGTAGGCCAGAGCTGAGCAGTGGACCTCAGAGAGTTCCTTCTCTGATCTGGTCCCTGACTGCAGGAACTCTTGGATCTCCTGATGGACTGAGAGCTCGTTCATCTCCATCAGACAGTGGAAGATGTTGATGCTTCTGTCAGGAGAGATTTTATCAGTGTTCATCTTCTTCAGGTTGTTGATGGCTCTCTGGATGGTTTCTGGTCTGTTCTCTGTCTGACCCAGCAGGCCTCTGAAGAGTTTCTGGATGATTCCTGGTCTGGTCTCTGTCTGACCCAGCAGGCCTCCTAAGAGCCTCTGGTTGGACTGCAGAGAGAGGCCATGAAGGAAGCGAACCACCAGGTCCATGTGGCCATGTTTACTCTGCAGAGATTTCTCCATGACTCTCTTCAGGAAGTCATCCAGAGAGGAGTGTCTGTAGTTGTCTCCCAGGAAGTCCTCCAGCCCCTCGGTGGTCCTGTTGGTGTAACAGAGGATCAGGTGGAGAGCAGCCAGAAACTCCTGAACACTCAGATGGATGAAGCAGAACACCTTGTCCTGGTACAGGCCTCTCTCCTCTTTAAAGATCTGTGTGAACAGTCCTGAGCACACTGAGGCTGCTCTGATATCGATGCCACACTCTGTCAGGTCTGATTCATAGAAGATCAGGTTTCCTTTCTGCAGCTGCTCAAAAGCCAGTTTCCCCAGAGACCGGATCATCTTCCTGCTCTCTGGACTCCAGTGTGGATCTGTCTCAGCTCCTCCTTCATACTTGACCCTCTTTACTTTGGCCTGAACCACCAGGAGGTGGATGTACATCTCAGTCAGGGTCCTGGGCAGCTCTCCTCCCTCTCTGGTCTCCAACATGTCCTCCAGAACTGTGGCAGTGATCCAGCAGAAGACCGGGATGTGGCACATGATGTGGAGGCTCCGTGATGTCTTGATGTGGGAGACGATCCTGCTGGCCTGCTCCTCCTCTCTGAACCTCCTCCTGAAGTACTCCTCCTTCTGTGGGTGGGTGAACCCTCTGACCTCTGTCACCATGTCCACACAGTCAGGAGGGATCTGATTGGCTGCTGCAGGTCTTGTGGTGATCCAGAGGCGAGCAGAGGGAAGCAGCTTCCCCCTGATGAGGTTTGTCAGCAGCACATGCACTGAGGTGGACTCTGTGACATCAGTCAGGACCTGAGTGTTGTGGAAGTCCAGAGGAAGTCGACACTCATCCAGACCGTCAAAGATGAAGAGCACCTGGAGGTGCTGGAAGCTGCAGATTCCTGCCTCTTTGGTTTCAGGGAAGAAGTGATGAACAAGCTCCACCAAGCTGAACCGTTTCTCTCTCAGCACATTCAGCTCTCTGAAAGTGAATGGAAATGTGAAGTGGACGTCCTGGTGGTCTTTGTCTTCAGCCCAGTCCAGACTGAACTTCTGTGTTAGGACTGTTTTCCCGATGCCAGCCACTCCCTGTGTCATCACTGTTCTGATATGTTCCTGTCTTCCAGGTGAGCCTTTAAAGAGGTCTGCTGGTCTGATGGGGGTTTCTGGTCTGTGTGCTTTCCTGGATGCTGCTTCAACCTGTCTGACCTCATGGTCCTGGTTGACCCCTGCAGTCCCCCCCTCTGTGATGTAGAGCTCTGTGTAGATCTGGTTCAGAAGGGTCGGCTCTCCTGCTTTAGCGATGCCCTCAAACACACACTGGAACTTCTCCTTCAGGTTAGACTTGAGTTTAGGTCCTGCAGATCCTGAACAAACAGTAAATGTGATGAGTGACTGAACTTCCTGACAGTCTTCAGTCAGAAGTGACAGATGTGCTGCAGATGTCTGCATCATGTTAACAGCAGAGTGTGTAGATGGAAACTTCATTTCCTCTTTCCATCATGTTAAAGCTCTTAAATCCTCTTACTGCTTTGCAGACGCTCAGCCAGCTCCTCCTGCTCCATCCTCCTCAGGAAGTCCACCGTGATCTGCACAAAGGACTCTCTGCTCCTCCTCTGCTCTTCATCCTCCTCATCCTCCCTCTGGCTCTCACAGCATTCTGGGTAATCTAGACTCAGAAGCTTCTGGATCTTCTTCAGCTCGTCCTTCACAAAAGTGAGGATGTTGTCCTCCAGCAGCTGGAACAGAGAGACACAAACATCAGGTCCATGTTGGACAGACTGACAGTCCGCTGGTCTACAAAGTGCAGCATGGAGACACAACAACACAACACATGGACCAGCAGCTGTTCTACATGTACACACCTGAAATATGGAGTCCAGCTGTGTCTGATGCTGCTGGGCAGACGGACCACCGGGAGTCTCTGAGGTCTGCTGGTGGACTCTGTGGACCAATCAGGAACAGTTAGCCCACATGATGTCACATGATGTCAGCACACATGCAGAAACAGCAGCTGTTTCCAGAGTGTGTGTTCTGTGCTGAACACACACGGCTGTGCTCTGAAACAGGCCGTCAGCTCTGAACCTGCAGCTGTTTGAAGCAACTCAGATCTTACTGCTTCAAGGAAGACCGGATTTCTCCTTTAAATTCAGTGATGTTATCCTTTGACTGATCACTCCTCAGAGACACACAGCTGGGTCCTGGTCCTGGTCCTGGTCCTGGTCCTGGTGAGTCTGGTCTCTTCTTGTTCCTGGTACAGAGATAAAAATCATCAGCTGATGTTTCACAGTGACTGCAGGAGGAAGAAGCAGCTACCAGAAGAAAGGAGCCATGTGTTACTGTGTGTGTGTGTTACTGTGTGTGTTACTGTGTGTGTGTGTGTGTGTTACAGTTTTTTTCCAATTGCTTACACACTAAAATTAAAACTTTCCCACAATTAACAAAACCTCACACTCAAGGAGCAAACACTGGCCTAGAGGTGCATAACTGTACGCACATTGTCAGCTTCACACTTTTTGCAACACACTAAAATAAATAGTCGACTATTTGAATATTGGATCATCACAATACTAATCCACGCTGTGTGTCACAGTAGAGTATTCGTCCTTTTCTTGTTTTTATTTTTTCAAAAGCCTGGCGCTGTAATAAAGTGATGGAACGGCATCCATTAATGATCTACAGCAGATATCCAGCTGGGGGCGCTGTGTGAGGCTGTAGTGTGTGTGTGTGTGTGTGTGTGTGTGTGTGCGAAGCAGCAAAAAGGAGACGAACATGGATGAGACGGCTGGACAAACACAAGTATCCACAGTGTGGAAATACTTCACCAAAACAGAGAAAGCCGTTAGTTGCAATATATGCGAGGCTGTCCTAAAGTACCATGGCAGTACCACTACAATGCATAACCATTTGAAGCTACACCCCGTCATGGCTAGTTGCTCCAGCAGCAGAGAGAACCACCAACACCAAACAACAATCAAAGACTTCACCATCTATCCCAGCTACCAGCACCTAAAGTGAGAGAGTTTCCTCCTTGGCTGGGAACACGATCACCCCTCAGAGAGCAAGCTGACACCCAGCTCATGTGGACGCCCTTGTTTTCTTGAACACAGACCAGGAGCACAAGAATAGGATTATTAAAGAGGAGGTCTTTGACCAAATAACTGTTTGTAGCTCACTGGAAAATGTTTTTTTCTTACACTTTCCTTATGGCAATTGTCGGGGTGAAAATCCCCTTGTTTCCTTCTGATCACCCCCTGAATTAGTTTGTAAGGAAGGAGCGGATAAATTCTGGTCTCAAAATTATAATTTATTAAACAATGAGGCAAATTCTGAGTCGCAGAGCTCTGGGTTGTTGCACACAAAGAACCAAACAAGAACAACACAAGAACAGGACAACCAACAAGAACAAACAACCACACAGCAACAACGAACAATGCAACAACAACTGGACATGGGATTCACACATTGATATACCACATGGGCGTTCCTGCCTGCCGGCCCACAGGGGCATCTACCGCCCCCCTGCAGACCCTGGTTCATACAGCAACTAGACCATTAGTGTTTACTGCCAAATAAGGTAAAACTTCAATTCCTCAAATCTCATAGGTTGTGAGTCCAATCTGGGGGTGACCATAACATGGGGCACTCAGGAGAAAAACACATTCCTTTAGAATCTGGCTTTTATCAGGTCAAAGGTGCTGCTGTCCTTAGTCTGAATTTATGACCATCTCGTACCAACCGGAGCTCCAGAGAGCAGAAAAACAACTGATCTCATCTGCCACAGCCTGAACTGCAGAAAACAAAGTTATATGACACACTATGAAATTACTTATTAATACATTCAGTATCCTCGAATTACTTTGATTTTCTATAAAATTTCCTAACACATAAACACTTATGAAAATCACATTATTAAGCGCTAAACACATATAAACATGAATACTTATATATCTAAACAAACTGCATGTTAACACCATGCAGAATAAATTCTTTCACCCAACACGTTGCGCTGTGGTGAGAAATAAATTACAACTGTAAACTTAATGTAACGCTGGACATTTATGTTTATTGGTATCAACTTTTTATCCGTTGTTGATCTTGTATTTCAAACAGTCTGAGGCACATTCAGAGGTTTTGAACCGCCATCCAATGACCACCAATGGCAGCATCGGTGGCGCATAGATTTAAAAAAAACTTCTGGCTAATATTATTAAGAATTCGATGAATATTAAAATTCAGTATTCGTGAATGTCCTAGTATGAATTTGACACCTCATGAACCAATTGGTTAACCACAGCCAGCAGGTGTGCACACACACTGGTGCTTAATTGTAGACACACCGATCAGGTTTAAGCACTATAAAAAGGCAACAGGCAAGTTCAATAATGCATCAGACTTGGAGAAATTCAAGCCCATGTTGTCAATGATCAAAAAATTTTCAATAATGTCCAACAGGCCGTGTCCTTTAAAAACATCCAGTTGTGATGAAACAACTGTATAAAGTGCCGTTTGAAAGAAATTCAGGCAGGTGAAAGTCCTGCGGCGTGAACATGTGTTGGTATGTTGTGTTCACTAAGTGTAGCATTGTGTGCTGCACACAACCTTTGTACAGTACATGTCATTTTACTGTGCAGCAGAAACTGGTTTCATCAACACCCATAATTCACAGTTCAGTACCTTCCACCATACTCCCCCTTCCTACACCCCATGGAGGAGTTCTTTTCAGCACGGCGGTGGAAGGTTCATGTTCTTTAACAATATCTCGAAAAATAATCAGACCCAGACTGCATCATTAGAAAGGCAGAAATGTGACAAGTGTTTCAGATCCAGTGCAGCAGTGTGTCAGTGGCTCAAATGAACCATGTGGCACCAAAATGGGCTTTTGGTGAATTATTGTACAGTTTGAATTAAGTGTTTTGTTTTGGAAAAGATCTGAGATGCTCTGCTCCTTGTGTGTAGATGTGTGGATCGTGTGCAGAGTTTTGACAAAATGAGCCTTGTTTTTAAAATCGTGCCTAAGAAATCGTAAAAAACTGTAAAGTGCTCTGAAACAGGCCGTCAGCTCTGAACCTGCAGCTGTTTGAAGCAACTCAGATCTTACCGCTTCAAGGAAGACCGGACTTCTCCTTTAAATTCAGTGATGATATCCTTTGACTGATCACTCCTCAGAGACACACAGCTGGGTCCTGGTCCTGGTCCTGGTTCTGGTGAGTCTGGTCTCTTCTTGTTCCTGGTACAGAGATAAAAATCATCAGCTGATGTTTCACAGTGAGTGCAGGAGGAAGAAGCAGCTACCAGAAGAAAGGAGCCATGTGTTACTGTGTGTGTTACTGTGTGTGTGTATGTGGGAATCTTGTCCTTCGGGTGAGCCAGTCTCTGTCTCAGTGTTGTCATAGGTTTGAAATTTCAAACCTATATATGCAGTCCAGTGCAGTGAGGAATGCTCTGATCTGTACATTGGAGAAACTAAACAACCACTCCACAGAAGAATGGCTCAGCACAGGAGAGCCACCTCCTCAGGACCAGACTCAGCTGTTCACCTCCACCTCAAAGACAAAGGACACTCCTTTGAGGACAACAATGTCCACATTTTAGACAGGGAGGAAAGGTGGTATGAAAGAGGAGTCAAGGAAGCCATCTATGTTAAGCTGGAAAAACCTTCCCTTAACAGAGGTGGTGGCCTCAGACATCATCTTTCTACCACATACAATGCAGTGATTCCATCCATTCCCAGGAAGTTTGCACATACTCACAGCAAGAACAAAGGGCTGTCAACCAGTCCCCCTCCGGCAGTTTCATAGTCGTTAGCCAGTCGTTAGACACACCTGGCCCAGTCAGCCAGAACATCACAGGTAAGTATGGAAAGTTTTTTAAGTTTTACCCAGACCCACCCACTGAGGTCTGTAACCACATATAAACCATGTTTCCCCACCAAACAGTTAGAACTGATGAAGCTGCTTGGATGAGCAGCGAAACGTCTTCTAGAAAACTCTACAAGTCCAGACGCCTTGCTTCAATCTTCTCTACGTATGATGACCTGGATGACTGAGAATCTTCATCAACATTTGTAAACCATGATTTAGTTTGTCATGTGAGCAGACTGTCTGTTATAAACTGTGATGTTTTACTGGTGCAGCAGAGCAGTCCGTCTTTGCTTGTCAGCTGTACAATGAGACGCGGCACTTCTCTCAAAAAGACTCCGTCATTCAGTACGCGTCTGTCGTAAGGCACGTCATCACGTTTTTACGTCTCGTTGACATGCACTGCAAACCTATGTAAACATTAAATTACAGACCCTTTGAGATCAGCACTAAATGACTCCCACCTAGTCTACCTGACATTTTACTGATGTCTGCTGCTCCTAAACCAGACCTGCCACATAGGATCAGATCTCACCTGCACAGCAGAGTCAATAACTTGCCTGTTGCTCTGTTATCACAATCACGCAGTTTCTGAATGTTTTAAATTTATGCTGTATATTCACATAACATTTTCTGATCTGTTCATCTGAATGATAAGATGTTATTTTGTTTGCTGTGTAAGATGTAACATATTACAAAACAGCATACACATTTTTTATTGTTTAAAATAATGACATCGGGGATTGTTGGCCCTCGGAGACTTTCGCATTATTGAATCTGGCCCTTCCCGAAAAAAGTTTGGCCACCCCTGGTCCACACAGAGACAGTCAGAGACAAGAGTCCTCACAGAGACACACAGACAGACAGAGTCCTCACAGAGACACACAGACAGACAGAGTCCTCACAGAGACACACAGACAGACTCACCGTCACACAGAGAAAAAGAAGCTGCGCCACAAGCGGAGGACAAAGTGAAAGTAAAGTTTGATCAGACTCACCGAGCAGTCAGTTCTTCTTCCTCTTCCTCCTTCCAGTGTTAATTTTGTTGACGAATCATTTTCGTCATAGTTTTCGTTAACAACCTTTTTTTGCTGATAAAAATGAGACGATAACTAAATAAAAACTAACGCACGGTGCCAGAAACGAAGATGAAATTATTGATGGAGACGAGATCCAATCAGAGCAAATTTTGTTTGTGGAAGGGAGGGACCAATCAGGAGACGGCGGCAGAGAGCCAAATGAAGACACCGCTGCTGATGGTTTTACAGCATGTGACTGTTTCTGAGTTGTCACTGAAGTATTTTGCTGTAGTTATGGAGGATTCATGAAGAAGGATTGATTCAAATAACACAAGTTAAAGCTGTGCCTGTTTTTATTGCACAATCAAACCTTAATTATTTCATGAAAAAATATACATCATAGAATTTTAAAACTTGTTGTGTTTATGCTTCGTAAAGAAGAAAGCAGGGTTTCCTTTTTGGTCTCTTTTATTTACCTACTGCTTCCAACTCGTTAGCCATAACACATGGGAACAGTCACACATACTTCTTCATTAGTTCCTTTTCTACATCACATACATTGTGACAGGTAAGTAGTGCATCCTAGTGGTACACATGTGTAATTACGACTGATCATCACAAAACTCTTTGATATTTAGTCAACTAAAAATAGACTAAAAGTTAAAAAATGTCAATGACTAAAATGTGACTACAATCAAATGACATTTTAGTCACAAGACTAAAATAAAAACAAAATCAGAAATTGCTGCCAATTAACACTGGTGTGTGTTACTGTGTGTGTGTTATGGTGTGTGTGAGTTAATGTGTGTGTGTTACTGTGTGTGTCTGTGTGTGTGTGTGTGTTATGGTGTGTGTGAGTTAATGTGTCTGTGTGTTACTGTGTGTGTCTGTGTGTGTGTGTTGCTGTGTGTGTGTGTGTGTTACCTGTTCATGTTGCTGAGCAGCTGCAGTGACAGATGTGCTTCTTCCTCTCTTTATTCTCACAGAGCCCTGCAGAGGACAACACAACACAAAGGCTGCAGTTTGTGACACAAAATGGCCGCTTTGCTGCGCTGGTCATGTGACATAAGAGAGGGCGTCACAATAAAAACTACAAGCGTCTACTAAACTTATTTTAGAGGCCAAAACAACACAAAGGACTGAAAAGCCTCACAGAGTGAGCAACAATCAACACACAGCAAAGTTTACAACGTCCATGTGGACAAAGGAGCTTTTACAGGAAATGTTCCAACAATCACAGAAATGCTGCCGACACCATGAAGTCATCAATATAGTTCAAACAGAAATCAATACGAAGACATGAAGGACACTTCAACACCTGAGGGACGAGACAGAGGACAGACTTCATTCAGGCTGCAGCAGGGAGCTGCTGGACAAAAGCTCCACCTCACTGAGCTGACTGTCCACACAGAGACAGTCAGAGACAAGAGTCCTCACAGAGACACACAGACAGACACAAGAGTCCTCACAGAGACACACAGACAGACACAAGAGTCCTCACAGAGACACAAAGGGTCCTCACAGAGACACACAGACAGACTCACCGTCACACAGAGAAAAAGACGCTGCGCCACAAGCAGAGGACAAAGTGAAAGTAAAGTTTGACCAGACTCACCGAGCAGTCAGTTCTTCTTTCTCTTCCTGCTGACTCTGACTCATCCACACAAGAAGCAGCAGCAGAGTTTGAGTCCATTGTCTCTGAGGACATATTTTCATCCAGCGGGGACCTGACAGAGACAGAATGCAGCTAGGATCTGGATCAGAGGACAGTTTAAAGTCACTGACACACTTCAGAGTTCACACAGAGCTCTGACCTGTTGCCAGCTGTTAGCGCCCCCTGCTGCTCATTCTCTTGGCTCCATTCACTTCAGCACTGTCGGTGTCCTCTGGGGAAAAAGACCACTTCAGTCCACTGGCATGAACAGGAAGTGGGACACTATCTTAGAAACTGGTTCTGGAGTAGAGTCTGTCCACTTCCTGTTACTGTGGGCCTGTCCTGTAGAGGGCGCTCTGCAGGCCCAGAGCCTGAACCCTGAGTGAGACCTTAGAAGCGGACAGAGTCCAGAAACACTCTGCTTTAACAGGAAGAAACCCTGAGCAGGACCCGGCTCATAAGAGGGACCGTCCTCCTGAGGGAGGACAGGAGGAGGACAGGACAGACAGGAAGAGACATGCAGCAAACATCAAAGCTCACAGAAGACAAAGCAGCTGAAACACTGGTTCATGTGGTCAGACAGAGTATTGATTATGTATCAGAGCTGATCAGTCCTTTGATCTTTCTCCCAGAAGAAACCAAACACTAAAACTCAATCTACAGAACTCATGGTTCTCCTCATGAATCCGGGCACTGACAGGTTTCCATACATTAGCAAACAGAAGCTAACAGAGTTAGCAGACAGACGAGGAGGCGGGGCTTTCTTCGTCTAGAAGCTTTATTGATCATTGTTTACATTTCACGATGCATTCCACAAACACGGCTCCAGCTGGGAGCATTTTATCGTCACAACTGAAGTATGAAGTTTATCATTCACAATTATACTTGCAGAACAAACAAATGCTCAAAGTTTCCCAAAGTCACAGCGAGTTGTAACTTGATGCAGACATCAGCTCCACAGACAGCATGGTTATTAATGACCTTTAATCCCTTTCTCTGTTTCTCTGAGCTGTGACCATCAGACTCACCTGACACTGATTTAATGATCAACTTATTGATCAGGCTGATTGATCATAAACTCAGGTTCGTTTCAACTGGTCATGTTTGTTTCAGAGTTATGATGATGGTGGATTATTGATTACACAGCATCATATTCTGATCATGTTTCATTACGTCAGTGACACACAGCAAAACATTTAACCCTTTCACTGCCAGTAAAAACACACTCAGACTGTGTGTGTCTGAGATTCATCCACCACATACTGAGAGTCCCAGAGAATAAATCAGTCACCTGTGGATCAAAGGTCGGTCTGAGTTCAGCCTGCAGCTCCACAGAAAAACATGGCCGTGGCAGGTGTGTGTGTGTGTGTGTGTGTGTGTGTGTCTGAATATCTGAGCTGGAGCTCTCACCTTGATGGAGTCCACCAGGTCCTGGACCAGGAACAGGTGTCTTAATTCACAGATGGTCTTGTTGATTTTGGCCAGGATCAGGTCACTGTACTTGTGGACCATGTCCTCAGACAGCGCCACCTCATGGTCCAGGTACTGCCTGCGAGGACACACAGACACACACAGAAAGGTCTGAGCAGAGGGTGGAGCAGGTCCGGCCTGTTCAGGGTCCAGGTGTGCTGGAACATCACGTCACACCTCCACCTGTTAGCTGCAGCATGCTAGCACTTTAGCTATTAAAGGTGCATCTCTCTACACACTGCTCCTGTTGCCTAGCAACCTTCATCTAACCATGTTCCTGTTACAACTCAACGGTCTTCCACCAGAACGCTGACGATGTGTGTGTCAAAAACACAGAGCAGCATTCTGATCACTGAATGAAGAGCTTTAAAAACTGGTTTTCAGAAAACAGAAGCAGAGAGTTTCCTCCTGCTGCTTCCTCACATCCACACAGTGACTGAGTATTAAGACTGTAGCCTAAAGAGGCTCCATTTGAAT
The DNA here is from genome assembly GCF_900634625.1 of Parambassis ranga. Taxonomy (NCBI): domain Eukaryota; kingdom Metazoa; phylum Chordata; class Actinopteri; family Ambassidae; genus Parambassis; species Parambassis ranga. Next base: position 101,483 of record NW_021144814.1, on the reverse strand, counting down.
CCTCTGCAGAGTTTCCAGTCCATATCTGACACTAGGGATGCACAATAACTATCGCCACCGATAATTATCAGTCCGGTATTGAAAAAAATGACGTCATTCAGATAACTCCGATAATTAAAATTTTCACCGATAAAATAGAACGAAAAATAGTAATACTAATTTCGCACATAGTACACGATACATGCTGCTGTTGCATGGCCAACCACCATAAAAACAAAGAAGAAGAAGAAAAGGGCTGTTGCCATTGGCTGTTGCCCTTTTAACCTCGGCCCTCTTCTTCTTCTTTGTTTTTATAGCGGTTTGGTAACAAACGGACTTTTTCACTGTTTCAGAGAGAGACGATGCATTTGCAATTTGTGCAAATTGTTGTTCTGCGGAAGTTTACAGCTGGCTGTAAACGAGGCTTTGCTGAGTCAAAGGAGTATATCTGAGTGTGTGTCAATTGGCCGAAAAAACCTCTCCCAAGTCGCTACCCCCCGTCTGGCGGAGTTGCAGACACGACTGGGAGTGAAAACAGCACGGCTGCAGCCAGACATATCCACGCGATGGAACAGCACGTTTTACATGCTGAGGAGCACCGAAAGCGAGCGATTGCAGTCTATGGAGTAGATTATCAGCTACCTGCAACTCTGAGCGCAAACCAATGGACACTAGTCGATCCGTGTGAACAGCTGACTAGAGACAAGACCGCTGGGCCCACGCTTCCCATGAGCCCAGACTGGAGAAGCAACAAGTCCCGTTTTCCAACCCCTGCCCATCTTGCACGTAAATACCTCTCTGCCCCTTGCACTGGCGTTGACAACGAGCGCTTGTTTTCTGCTGCTGCACATGTGATTGATGATAAAAGAAACCGAAATTTATCAATTACATGTTTGATTTTAGTGCATTACATTTATGTCTGAAAGCTTTATTTTTGTATTATATCATGCACTTGTTAATATGACTGGGTTAACACTGATTTGACAGTCACACATTTCATTTTGATTTCAGAGAAGTAACTGAAAAGTAACTGGAAATCCTTGGCCTATTGTGCATTTAAAGCAGCCATAGGCTTTTGGTTCTGTAGAACCCTTTATTTTATTGTTAACAGAGTTTTACTAACTTGAAATAACAATAAAGGTTCATTTGAAGAATTGGAACTATTGTTGTTTGTTATCGATATCGGGTACAAGAAGCAGGAAGTTATGGTTATTGTTATTGGTTGTAAAAAACAGTTATCGTGCATCCCTATATGAGTGAAATTAGCTAAACCTTTACAACCAGTAAGAAGCCAGAGAACTTCACTCGTAGAACATGGGCCGCTGCAGACAGCTGCAGTGAAACGCCACCATGTAGACCATAGGTTCTCAATGTGCGGCCCGCAGAAAAATGTATGGTCGTCCGCAATGAATTATATGAATTTGTGTTATGATATGAATTTTAAAAGACCTAAAATGTCTTTTAAAATTGGTTTGGGTTTTCTCCACATGACAAAGCACAAACAACTTGCAAAGTTTGCACAGAGAAGGTTCGTACTTCGGATGGCAACACAACAAACCTATTTAACCACGTGATGCACCTGAGGCAGCATCCCAAACTATTTGCTGAGGGCCAAACAGTGAGGCCAACCACACAGCAGCCAGTGGTAACGGTGAAAAAAGACACAGAAACAGCCAACTATAACACAAGCCTTTGATAAAAGCACTGCATATGAAAGGAGAAGCAAACGGTGGAAAGAGGTGACTGACGCAGTCACTTTTTACCTAGAAAAACATATGACTCCTATCAAAACAGTGGAACACTACACTCAAATTGAGCCGCGGTACGAGCTGCCCAGCTGCAAATATTTCTCTAGCGCTGCCATTCGTGGTCCAGCCGAACTTCAGAGCCTTATTTAACTTTGACAATTCATTATATTGACAACTGGAAGCTCTGCAGTGCCACACTTAAAACTACACACTTTCCCCAACTCATAGCGCAAGGTCTGAGGGACGCTTTGAATGCTGGGGACTCAAAGAGGATCACATGACCTGCATGACCACAGACAGTGGGACTAACATGGTGACTCGTCTGCCCTGCTTTGGGCATAGACTGCATCTAGCCATTGGTGAGTGAACATAAATAAATCATTTTATTATCATTTATAATATATTTTATTTATTATATAATTTTCTTAATAAATTGACTTAATAAAATGATTCCAGAATAATCTCATTCAGTCATTTTATAAAGAATACACCCCAATAATATTTTTTTTCTCTCAATAATTCACAATTACTGATTCAAATTTACCTTGTGCTGATTGGATTTAGTCAAATTTAATGATTAAATCTGGTTAATATATCCTGCTCTTCCTCTTACAGAAAAAAGTGGCAAAGACCCTCGTGCACAATATCTGTCTGCAAGAAAGTGGTGAGTGCATTCTCCGTCAGCTGGAAGAAGAAGAGGGATTTGTGTCGAGCTCAAACAGAAATGAAACTACCACAACAAAAGCTCATCACCAACACCATGGGGTCCAAAACTTGCAATGATTGAGAGACTGTTGGACCAAGAAAAGGCCATTTCTCAGGTCCTGAAGTCAGACAAGAAGACAAGGCACTTGGTAACATGGCAAGATCTTGATGTAACGGAATCCTTAAAGAAAGCCCTTGGTCCATTGAGAGATTTCACTGATGACTTTCAGGGGAGGACTATGTGAGCGTGTCTTATATCAAGCTGTCCTGCACCTGCTGAAAACCAACCTTCTTAACCTGAATGAGGATGACAGTGAGCTAACCAAAGCAATTAAGACAACTGTCCTTAACCACCTCACTGAAAAATACCAGGATCCAGCCACTGATGTCCTACTGGACGTGGCTTCACTTGTTGATCCGAGGTTCAAACCCCAATACATTGACAGTGACAAGAAAGAGGCAGCACACGCCAGAGGTGCGTCTGAGCTGGAGTCCATGCTAAAAGCACAAGCACACAGTCAGCATCCATCCACATCGCAGACTCCTCAGGCAGAAGAACAAACCCCAGCAAAGAAAGTAAAGAAAACACTGGCCAGCTTCCTAAAAATCTCAAGTGCTGTATCTGCAGCTGCCACATCTGCTTCCCCATCTCTCAGAGGCAGTAGATGGGGAACTGAAGGCCTACCTGTCCACTCCAAACGCAGACAGTGAGATGGATCCTCTTGAATGGTGGAGACTCCATGAGGGAAACTTTCCAAGGGTCAGCCAACTAGCTCCAAAGTATCTCTGCATTCCAGCAACAAGTTCTCCCTCAGAGCGTGTTCAGCACCAGTGGCAACATGGTAACAGGCCAAAGGGCTTCTCTCAAGCCAGATAAAGTGACAAGTTGGTTTTTCTAGCTAAAAATCTGTGACTCTAATCTGTCATACTGTGTCTCATTTTTACATAGGGAGAGATCAAAGTTCCCAGATTATGTATATGTATATGAAAAATATGTTCTAAAGCTGCTGGATGTTTTTGTTCTGGTTTTTACATTGATAATGTTCTAAATGCACCTTAAGAGATAACCTCAGGTAAGTTTACATTTTGATTTGACATTTTCAATAAGCCATTGAGCGTTTCATATTTATTTTATTTATATACTTTTAAATAAGCATTGAGTGTTACATGAAGCAGGCTTTCATCATTGAAATTCTGTTTGAGAATTGTTTTATTTTCCACTTTGCTGCTATTACTGAGCTCTCCAAAACCAGGTGAACTGAAGATTTATAAGAGTGTTGTTTGTTGTTGTATTGTTTTAAATCTAAGTTCAGTTCATTTTTAAGAGGAGACTGAGAGACTTATGTTTACATTCTTTCAAATGTTACTTGACACGTTTGCACAAGCCGGTTCATTAAAATCTGTTGAGGAAGATATTGGCCTTGATTTTGTTACGTTTTTACACAGAGAATAGTTTGGTTCTAAATGAACTTTACTTGTAGTGACTATTCTTAAAAATCATTTTGATGGCAGGTTTATTTAGTCCGTGTTCAGGCAGACAACCAGACAAACCTTTTCCCTGCTGTCTCTCCTGTGCTGGTAAAAAACATTTACCCACCCAGGTGCATGCTGGTCTACCTGTGTCAAGGTCTTACCTAAATAACCTTGGTGCCCCCTAGTGACACTAAATGGCAACAATAGTTAAACCAAGTAAACTAATCAATAACAAATGTACATTAAATAAACATGCTAAATAATAACTAACCCAAAAATAAACTAATTATTCAAATACACAAATTGGTAAAATAGCTCCTGCATTACTGTTAGAATGAATCGTGATAAAATCGTGATATAATATTTTTGCCATATCGCCCACCCCTCATATTGATAAATCTACATTAATCCAATCCCTGAACACACTCGATCCACCAAGTGATTCACAAACCGAACCGATCACATGACTCGAACGTTTGAAGCACTCAACTGCTTCAAACGTCACTCAAGTGCTTCAAACGTCACTCAAGTGCTTCAAACGTCACTCAACTGCTTCAAACGTCACTCAAGTGCTTCAAACGTCACTCGGCACTGTGGTTCGAAACAATTGCTTCATGAGCGACCGCGCATGTGTCGGAGCCTCGGGTGTCAGACGACCATCCTTAATCACATCTGACTCATTGACTGAACATATGTCCAAACAGTCACACAAGCACAAAGCATCTGTTCCTGCTTCATGTCAGGTTTCTATAGCACAAGTTCACATTTCCACAATTCATTCTCTCATCTGGCTTCAATCAATACTTCAGTTTCAACAATACAATTGATCTCATCTTCAAGCTGCATCTTTCCTATAGTTCATATTCACAACCATCTCCTGTAAATACATCCCTCTCTCATTCAGTGTAAACTGCTACAAACATGCATCTTCATTCTGCTCTTTGTGCATCAAACACTCTTCTGTCTCTGTGTTTGTCCCGCTCATGTCAAAGAGCACTGAAATGTGTGCTGAGGTAAAGTGCTTGTTACATTCAGAACTTAGTTTCATCATGGAACATTTCAACAGGTGTACCCGGCGTCACACTGGACAAAGAACAGCATCTGCGCGGGAACATGCCCAACTCTTAACAGCCATTGTTATGATAGAAAACGTTGATAAAACATATGAGAGCAGCGCAGCGACTGTCTGCTCCAACTCTGAATCAATATGAACTAACATGTCAGCGCACAGTCACTGTTACCGACCTGTATTCAGCAGGTAAAGAGGAGGAATGAGGACGCAGGTCTGTATGTTTCCCTCTGCTCCAGATCGCACCTGAGGAGAAGCAGGCGTTCCGCCCCCCTAATCGTTCCCCGGGGCAACTCACAGGTGTACAAAGGTTCCGCCCCCACTTTCCCCATAAATGTAGCGCTTGATGACAACGTTCATACTTTCTCATTGAACACAAAACAACACAGTAACAGTACACACCTCACAAAATGTCCACAATCATTACAAATAACTTTTGTGCTCAACCTACCTGATCCACTTCACCTGGAGCTTTGTGGACGTACATTCAGCACTTGTTTTGGTTCAGACACGTCATTGACTGCACTGTTCAGTAGGTCAGGACAATAGACACAAGTCCCCTGACTTCTTCCCCTCTGACCTCACAGACGATTGGTTCACACACAAAGGTTCCGGACATAAATTCACAGATCTGACCAATCTCCTTCCTGATCCTGTGACCACACATATTCTGATTCATTTTGCCTTCATCACTAAGCTGCATGTTGTTGGTCTGAGGTTGTGTTTGTCTAACACTGATCCACGGTGGTCAGATGAACTTCTGTTCTACAAACCATCAGCATGATAAGAAGAGGAGCAAACCTTTAAACATGGCTGTCAAATCTTTAATAACATGTGTTCAAACAGACAGATGCTGCTGATTCAGTCCAGGACATTAAACATCATGTCAGACATGAGCTCAGAGATCATTAACTTATGATTGATGAGCTCAGAGCAGCTAATGAAGGATGGAGGAGAGAGATGGAGCTGGAACCATCATCAGTGCAGTCAGATACCGTATTGATCATCGATCCATACTGTGTGATCAGACTGATGTCCTTTGGTCTTCCTCAAAGTTGAAGGTCATAACACACCAGCATCCTGCCGATGGTTTCTGATTGGTCCCACTCCCATCAGATTAAAATGGATGGGGACACACACTCTGTCCTCTTCATGTCCACCTGCAGAGAGAATCAGAGAGTCAGTGTGGAGGTGAGTGAGTGTTCACACAGACTCCATCAGCAGCAAAGCAGCACAGACTGACTCCACCCCTCTACTGACCACACAGTCTGCAGATTATAATCTGGACTCTGCTCAAGATCCAGCAGCTGCTCCACTTCTGAATACTGCAGGTCGTTTCCTCTCAGCTCCAGCTCTGTCAGATGGGAGGGGTTGGACTTCAGAGCTGAGGCCAGAGCAGCACAGCTGATCTCTGACAGACCGCAGCTCTTCAACCTGAATAAAGAAAAATAGATAAAATCATTGATGATCAATCAGATGTTCTTCTTTTATTTGAGATGTTCCAGGGCTCTAGACTAACTTTTTTCTTAGGTATGAGTTCTTCTGTATGAGTTCTGCACACACGTTTCAAAAAGTCAGAATGAAACGAACTTTGTTCTTTGTTCTTGTTCTCGTCACAACAGATTTCTTTGTTCTCGTGGCGTATGGAACAAGCTTTGGCACACAGCATCAGCTCTTCGCAGATTTGTCTTCTTCTTCTGGATTTCCTGCGGTCTTGGTCTGACTGCAGCAGACACAAGGGGGTCCCACCCTTCACTGTCTCTGATTGGTTTAGACCACGATATGAGCCTGATGTGTGTCTGTTGGACCACAGGGAGAGAGTCGCAGAGAATGTGTCTCCCTCTAACAGCTGGTCGCACCGGTGCGACCTCAGATATTTCTTGGTTGCAACATGAGAAATTAGGTGGCACTCTAGAGCCCTGTGTTCAGATCAACGTCACTGTGTCCTCATCAACATGTCAGCACAACATTCACACACCTGTCCATGTCACACAGATCAATAACATGCTGCTGACCTCAGTCTGTCACTACAGGGTCAATACTTGATCAATACTTGAATCAGCTGCATGTATTCATCAAGTAAACACTGAAACTAATCAGAGTTCAGAGGATCAGAGAGGACAAACATTCCCTTTAAGGACTAACAGAGGACATGTTCTGTAACAAACACTGGTCTTTGTGACCACAGACTGAATTTAGAACAACTAAAGATCATTTACAGATTCATGGATGAAGCTCTGTGTGAACATCCATTAAACATCAAACATCTACAACAGGAACAGAGAACTGACCTCAGAGTCTGCAGTCTGCAGTCTGGACTCTGCAGAAACCCACACAGCTGCTCCACTCCTGAATCCTGCAGGTTGTTCCCTTCCAGGTCCAGCTCTGTCAGATGGGAGGGGTTGGACTTCAGAGCTGAGGCCAGAGCAGCACAGCTGATCTCTGACAGACCGCAGCCCATCAATCTGAATAAAGAAAAACAGATGAAATCATTGATGATCAATCAGATGTTCTTTCTTTATTTGAGATGTTCCAGGGCTCTAGACTAACTTTTTTCTTAGGTGCACCGCATCACATTTAATATCGTAGTTTGTTTTTCAATCTCTGTCCATATAATTTATGGATCAGGCCTTAACTTGACATCTATCTTAACACAGAAGTTCTTTTCTTCTCTCATCATCTACAGCTATATCTACTGTTTACCTGATGTAGCCAAAGTTTTAGAAACACTGAGGTCCAAAAATTGATCTCCATACATATCATCCTAAAATGAATTTGGACTTTGTATAATAAACACAGTTGGCCTACAACTGTGGTTCCTGCTGTTCACCAGTGAAACATCTTTAATATCTGTCTGCCTGTCTGTCTGTGTGTTGCTGCGTGGTGCAGTCAGAGGGCCGTATGAGTTCTGCACACACGTTTCAAAAAGTCCAGGCCAAAACGAACTTTGTTCTTGTTCTCGTCACAACAGATTTCTCTGTTCTCGTGGCATATGGAACAAGCTTTAGCACACAGCATCAGCTCTTCGCAGATTCGTCTTCTTCTTCTGGATTTCCTGCGGTCTCGGTCTGACTGCAGCAGACACAATTTCAAACATACACACACAAGGGGGTCCCACCCTTCACTGTCTCTGATTGGTTTAGACCATGATATGAGCCTGATGTGTGTCTGTTGTTGGACCACAGGGAGAGAGTCGCAGAAGATGTGTCTCCCTCTAACAGCTGGTCGCACCGGTGCCACCTCAGATATTTTTTGGTTGCAACATGAGAAATTAGGTCGCACTCTAGAGCCCTGTGTTCAGATCAACATCACTGTGTCCTCATCAACATGGCAGCACAACATTCACACACCTGTCCATGTCACACAGATCAATAACATGCTGCTGACCTCAGTCTGTCTCTACAGGGTCAATACTGGATCAATACTTGAATCAGCTGCATGTATTCATCAAGTAAACACTGAAACTAATCAGAGTTCAGAGGATCAGAGAGGACAAACATTCCCTTTAAGGACTAACAGAGGACATGTTCTGTAACAAACACTGGTCTTTGTGACCACAGACTGAATTTAGAACAACTAAAGATCATTTACAGATTCATGGATGAAGCTCTGTGTGAACATCCATTAAACATCAAACATCTACAACAGGAACAGAGAACTGACCTCAGAGTCTGCAGTCTGCAGTCTGGACTCTGCAGAAACCCACACAGCTGCTCCACTCCTGAATCCTGCAGGTCGTTCTCTCTCAGGTCCAGCTCTGTCAGATGGGAGGGGTTGGACTTCAGAGCTGAGGCCAGAGCAGCACAGCTGATTTCTGACAGACTGCAGTCGCTCAATCTGAATAAAGAAAAACAGATGAAATCATTGATGATCAATCAGATGTTCTTTTTTTATTTGAGATGTTCCAGGGCTCTAGACTAACTTTTTTCTTAGGTGCACCGCATCACATTTAATATCGTAGTTTGTTTTTCAATCTCTGTCCATATATTTTATGGATCAGGCCTTAACTTGACATCTATCTTAACACAGAAGTTCTTTTCTTCTCTCATCATCTACAGCTATATCTACTGTTTACCTGATGTAGCCAAAGTTGTAGCCAAATTTCACTATTGCAGCAGCAAAATACAGTCACTCAAGCAAACTAAAAAACATACCTCTAACGGTAAAAATGAAACAGTATAAACATTATTTACAGCAAAGTAAAAAATAAACATAGGTGAAGAAGCAAAAATGTGCAATTTGGTATGAAGTGATGAAATGATATGATATACAAGAACAGCAGTGTGCAATTTGAAAGTGAAAAAACCTAAACCTTGTGCAAAATACAAATAAGTAAATAAATAAACTGATAATTCATATTATGGACAAACTAGCCAACAAGTCTGCCTGTCAGAAATCCATGATGAAGAAGAGTTCATACAGCACTCTTCATTTCCCTGTTTGCTTTCTCTCTGTATTTTCTGGCTGTCGCTCCTCACTTATCTATCTGCCACTGTGACTTCAAATAATATTCAAATCATATACACCTTTATTTATTTCATACTTGTGATTGAGATATATATTTAGTTTTCTTCAACATGTTTCTAGTGTAGCTACAGTATCTCTCCTCATCTTCCTCACCTCTTCCTCAGTGTCTCCTCTCTTTCTAAAGCTGAGCTCCAGCTGACAGAACCTTTTCATTCTGTCTGTTACAGGAGGAACACTTTTATGCAGATATCATCCTGGCAGTCAATGGTCCACTATAGCAGGATAATAACAATACTTTTTAAATGGTATAACTCCTTAAAACCAGCTGACTGCTGTCAGTCAGAGTGAATCAGCCTTCATGGATGAACCACACAGGTCAGATAACACTGTCCTCAGACCTGCTGTTCACTCTATCATAATGCTGCGAGCACGTCACGCCCCCTCCCTGAACATGACCGGCTCCTTATCATCATTCAGGTCAACAGCAAATCAGCATAGTAGCAACAAACCCTCCTCCTCCGCTACATGTTCAGCTGAACTGTGGTTCCTGCTGTTCACCAGTGAAACATCTTTAATACCTGTCTGTCTGTCTGTCTGTCTGTCTGTGTGTTGCTGCGTGGTGCAGTCAGAGGGCCGTATGAGTTCTGCACACACGTTTCATAAAGTCCGAACTAAACGAACTTTGTTCTTTGTTCTTGTTCTCATCACAACAGATTTCTTTGTTCTCGTGGCGTATGGAACAAGCTTTAGCACACAGCATCAGCTCTTCGCAGATTCGTCTTCTTCTTCTGGATTTCCTGCGGTCTCGGTCTGACTGCAGCAGACACAATTTCAAACATACACACACGGGGGTCCCACCCTTCACTGTCTCTGATTGGTTTAGACCACGATATGAGCCTGATGTGTGTCTGTTGTTGGACCACAGGGAGAGAGTCGTAGAGAATGTGTCTCCCTCTAACAGCTGGTCGCACCGGTGCAACCTCAGATATTTTTGGTTGCAACATGAGAAATTAGGTCGCACTCTAGAGCCCTTGGTCAGATCAACATCACTGTGTCCTCATCAACATGGCAGCACAACATTCACACACCTGTCCATTACACACAGATCAATAACATGCTGCTGACCTCACAGGTCTCTACAGGGTCAATACTGGATCAATACTTGAATCAGGTGCATGTATTCATCAAGTAAACACTGAAACTAATCAGAGTTCAGAGGATCAGAGAGGACAAACATTCCCTTTAAGGACTAACAGAGGACATGTTCTGTAACAAACACTGGTCTTTGTGACCACAGACTGAATTTAGAACAACTAAAGATCATTTACAGATTCATGGATGAAGCTCTGTGTGAACATCCATTAAACATCAAACATCTACAACAGGAACACAGAACTGACCCCAGAGTCTGCAGTCTGCAGTCTGGACTCTGCAGAAACCCACACAGCTGCTCCACTCCTGAATCCAGCAGGTCGTTCTCTCTCAGGTCCAGCAATGTCAGATGGGAGGGGTTGGACTTCAGAGCTGAGGCCAGAACAGCACAGCTGATCTCTGACAGACCACAGTCAAACAATCTGAATAAAGAAAAACAGATGAAATCATTGATGATCAATCAGATGTTCTTTCTTTATTTGAGATGTTCCAGGGCTCTAGACTAACTTTTTTCTTAGGTGCACCGCATCACATTTAATATCGTAGTTTGTTTTTCCAAACGCTGTTCATATATTTTATGGATCAGGCCTTAACTTGACATCTATCTTAACACAGAAGTTCTTTTCTTCTCTCATCATCTACAGCTATATCTACTGTTTACCTGATGGAGCCAAAGTTTTAGAAACACTGAGGTCCAAACATTGATCTCCATACATATCATCCTAAAATGAATTTGGACTTTGTATAATGAACACAGTTAAACAGAATAGAATAGGATAGAATAGAATAGAATAGAATAGAATAGAATAGAAAATACTTTATTCATCCCAAGCCAGGAAATTTCACTATTGCAGCAGCAAAATACAGTCACTCAAGCAAACTAAAAAACATACCTCTAATGGTAAAAATGAAACAGTATAAACATTATTTACAGCAAAGTAAAAAATAAATATAGGTGCAGAAGCAAAAATGTGCAATTTGGTATGAAGTGATGAAATGATATGATATACAAGAACAGCAGTGTGCAATTTGAAAGTGAAAAAACCTAAACCTTGTGCAAAATACAAATAAGTAAATAAATAAAGTGATAATTCATATTATGGACAAACTAGCCAACAAGTCTGCCTGTCAGAAATCCATGATGAAGAAGAGTTCATACAGCACTCTTCATTTCCCTGTTTGCTTTCTCTCTGTATTTTCTGGCTGTCGCTCCTCACTTATCTATCTGCCACTGTGACTTCAAATAATATTAAAATCATATATTAAAATCATAACCTTTATTTATTTCATACTTGTGATTGAGATATATATTTAGTTTTCTTCAACACGTTTCTAGTGTAGCTACAGTATCTCTCCTCATCTTCCTCACCTCTTCCTCAGTGTCTCCTCTCTTTCTAAAGCTGAGCTCCAGCTGACAGAACCTTTTCATTCTGTCTGTTACAGGAGGAACACTTTTATGCAGATATCTGTCATGTGGAGTGTTTTAGGACCCAAACACAGACAAAATCAAAGTGGACAAAAGGGAGCTTTATTCAAGAAAAACAACTAAATACTGATGAGGAGAGCGGGTGAACAAAAGGTGAGCTTCGAAAACAGAAGCCAAGTCCAAATGCAAACTAGAGTTCATAAAGTGCAAAGTAAATACCAGGGAAAAATAACTCAAAACTAACCAGGAGATGAAGGGTAAACCAGAGGAGCATGGAGGAACAACGGAGTACAGCACACAGGGATGACAAACACAATGATCCGACGAAGACAAAGGAAAACACAAGGCTTAAATAAGGAGGGTGAGAATTCATCACTAAGAAGAAAACAATAACAACCCACGCTTTCTCTTTAACGCTGTAGCCAGGCTGACAAAAAGCCACAGCTCTGTAGAGCCTCGCATTACTGCCTGCAGCTCTTAGTAGTGAAGACTTCATGAGCTTCTTCACCGATAAAATCACCACTATTAGAGGACAAATCAACCACAATCTCTCTGTGACCGCTGAGGATATACCGCCCCTTCTGGAAACGGATCCTGATCTAACTCTGGACTGCTTTGTGCCCATCGGCCTCCCTGAGCTGACCACTCTCTGGAAACAGGATATGTACTGTTAGGTGAAAGATTTTATTTTGCATGATGTTGTTATGTGGTGTGGGTCCACATATCTAGAAGTGTGTCCCTAACAAGAAGTTTTCATTTCTGTGTTTATTACTGTATGCATATTACTGTAATGTGTTTTATAAGTACTTATGTGTTAAGTAAGTTTTACAGAAGATCAAAGGAAGACAGGTATACTGAATGTATTGAGAAGTGTGTACTTTCCCTACTTCTCATAGACTTTTGTAATTCATTTCCTCTGTTAGTTGTTGTCTGCTCTTTGGAGACAGCTCTGGTTGATATCAAGCTAAGGTTGTAAATCCAGATCTTGACAGAAAGGATGTGTTCACCTCTGTGACCCAATTTTACGACCTACCCTTCCTGTGAGTTTGTCTTCCTGGTCACCTTCAGATCTGACCCACAGCCTATGAGATGTTAGGACTTAAAGTGAACTTACATGGGGGAAGAGGTGTAAGCTTTTATGGGGCTCGTATGGGACAGTGATCGTTGTTGTGGAGAACTTATCTTCAACTTAGGTTTATGATTGACAAAAGGGGACCCCCTGCCATTTCCTTTCTGTTTTCTCCTGACTCTAAGGTTTAACCATTACCAAATAAGGTAAACTAAATATCAGTTGAGCTGACCCCATTGGTGCAGAGTTAGGGAAGGACATGATTTTATGGGATCTCAAGATAGGATAAAAGGTGTTTACAAGAATGGCATGTTGTTCTCTGGCTGTGAGGCCAGGCAACCACAGAGGCCTCTGTTTGTGTGACTCAGAATTTGCTTCTTTACTGTTAGAATAAATACACTCAACAAAAATATAAACGCAACACTTTTGTTTTTGCTCCCATGTTTCATGAGATGGACTTGAAGATCTAAACTTCATTCCAGATACACAATATTACCATTCCTCTCAAACATTGTTCACAAATCTGTCTAAATGTGTGATAGTGAGCACTTCTGCTTTGCTGAGATAATCCATCCCACCTCACAGGTGTGCCACATCAAGATGCTGATCTGACATCATGATTAGTGCACAGGTGTACCTCAAACTGCCCACAATAAAAGGCCACCCTGAAATGTGCAGTTTTGTCTCACAGCAAAATGCCACAGATGCCACAAGCATTGAGGGAGCGTGCAATTGGCATGCTGACAGCAGGAATGTCAACCAGATCTGTTGCTCGTGCATTGAATGTTCATTTCTCCACCATAAGCCGTCTCCAAAGGCGTTTCAGAGAATATGGCAGTACATCCAACCGGCCTCACAACCGCAGACCACGAGTAACCACACCAGCCCGGGACCTCCACATCCAGCAGGTTCACCTCCGAGATCGTCTGAGACCAGCCACTCAGACAGCTGCTGAAACAATTGGTTTGCATAACCAAACAATTTCTGCACAAACTGTCAGAAACCGTCTCAGGGAAGCTCAACTGCATGCTCGTCGTCCTCATCGGGGTCTTAACCTGACTCCAGATCGTCGCCGTAACAGACTTGAGTGGGCAAATGCTCACATTCGATGGCGTCTAGCACGTTGGAGAGGTGTTCTCTTCACGGATGAATCTCGGTTTACATTGTTCAGGGCAGATGGCAGACAGCGTGTGTGGCGTCGTGTGGGTGAGCGCTTTGCTGATGTCAATGTTGTGGATCGAGTGGCCCATGGTGGTGGTGGGGTCATGGTATGGGCAGGCATCTGTTATGGACGAAGAACACAGGTGCATTTTATTGATGGCATTTTGAATGCACAGAGATACCGTGATGAGATCCTGAGGCCCATTGTTGTGCCATACATCCATGAACATCACTCTTAATCAAAGAACCGGGGAAGATGAACGAAAGGATCCAGAAGATTTTTATGTCCGCAACAGTACCACAGGCTTTTAAAACTGCTGTGATCATTCCGATACTTAAAAAACCTTCACTGGACCCGGACGTCTTAGGAAACTACAGACCGATCTCCAACCTCACCTTTATCTCCAAAATACTCGAAAGAGCTGTTGTAAGTCAGCTAAACGACCACCTGCATAGGAACAGTCTGCTCGATGCTTTCCAGTCTGGATTCAGAGCCCATCACAGCACAGAAACAGCACTGCTTAAAGTCACTAATGACCTCCTCATGGCATCAGACCATGGACTCGTCTCTGTACTCGTTCTATTGGATCTCAGTGCTGCCTTCGACACAGTAGATCATCGCATCCTGCTACACAGATTAGAACACGAGATCAGGATTACAGGAACAACACTGCGCTGGTTTAAATCATATTTATCTGACAGATTTCACTTTGTTCATGCTAATGATGTTTCTTCCACAGGTACAAGGGTTAATCACGGTGTTCCACAGGGTTCTGTGCTCGGACCGATCCTGTTCACCCTCTACATGCTCCCTCTAGGAAACATCATCCAGAAGCACGGCATAAACTTTCATTGTTATGCTGATGATACCCAGCTGTATTTATCCATGAAGCCTGAATAAACGGAGCCGCTAGTCAGACTACAGGCGTGTCTAAAGGACATAAGGGATGGATGTCCTCCAACTTTTTACTATTAAACTCGGACAAGACTGAGGTCATTGTTTTTGGACCTAAACATCTCAGAACTAGTTTATCAGATAATACTTTGTCTCTGGATGGAATTACTCTGTCCTCCACTACGACTGTGAGGAACCTTGGAGTCATCTTTGACCAAGACATGTCATTTGTCTCTCATATTAAGCAGGTCTCCAAGACCGCTTTCTTTCACCTGCGTAATATTACTAAGATCAGGAGCATCCTCTCTCAGAGTGATGCTGAAAAGCTCATCCATGCTTTTGTCACTTCAAGACTGGGCTACTGCAACTCTTTATTGTCAGGATGTCCACATTACTCCATCAACAGTCTGCAGCTGATCCAGAACGCAGCAGCTAGAGTTCTGACAGGAAGCAGCCAAAGGGATCATATCTCTTGCTCCATTGTATCTGCAGGACCTGATTGTACCATATGTTCCTAATAGGACACTCAGATCTCTGGGTGCAGGTTTACTTGTAGTTCCTAGGATTCATAGAAGTAGAATGGGAGGACGAGCTTTCAGCTATCAGGCACCGCTATTATGGAACCAGTTACCAATCTGGGTCCGAGAGGCAGACACTGCCTCCACCTTTAAGACTAGACTTAAAACTTTTTTGTTTAGTAAGGCGTACAGTTAGCCTTAGACCTAGTGTGTAGCACAGCTATGCTGCTCTAGGCCTACGTTGTCGGGGGGCACAAACATGATCCACTGAGCAGTTTCCCTCTCACCCTCTAACCTCTCCTCTACTCTCCTTAGTCTGGCTCACACTGGTCTCAAGACCTGCATCCTGACCTGCAGTCCGGCCCCTGAAGTCTCTCTTGCCCTACGTTGTCGGGGGGTACAAACATGACCCATTGAGAAGTTTCCAACTCACCCTCTGACCTCTCCTCTACTCTCCTTAGTCTGGCTCATACTGATAATATCGTCTCATAATCTGTGTTTACTGTCTTCCTCGTAGTTTTGTGCCTCGCTCTCGCTCTCTCTCTTTGCAGGTCTCAAGACCTGCATACTGACCTGCAGTCCGGCCCCTGATCTCTCCTGTGCTCATCGTTGCTTTGATTACTATCAAATTACTATTACTACTTATGGACTGACGATATATAGATATCCATTATAATATAATCACTGTTTCATCTTGCTGTCATGCTTGCTCTGTACTGTAAACTGTATCTGTATCATGTTTGTATCATGTTTGCTCCTCTCTCTCTCTCTCTCTCTCTCCTTCATCCTCTCTGTCCTGTCTCCCTCTTCTTCTCCTCCTCTACCCGGCCAACTAGCATCAGGACTGGTTCCCCCTTAATTTGACGGGTCCTGCTCAAGGTACAGGGAGAGAGTCGCAGAGAATGTGTCTCCCTCTAACAGCTGGTCGCACCGGTGAGACCTCAGATATTTTTTGGTTGCAACATGAGAAATTAGGTCGCACTCTAGAGCCCTGTGTTCAGATCAACATCACTGTGTCCTCATCAACATGGCAGCACACTTTCATTCACATTCACACACCTGTCCATGTCACACAGATCGATAACATGCTGCTGACCTCAGTCTGTCACTACAGGGTCAATACTGGATCAATACTTGAATCAGCTGCATGTATTCATCAAGTAAACATTGAAACTAATCAGAGTTCAGAGGATCAGAGAGGACAAACATTCCCTTTAAGGACTAACAGAGGACATGTTCTGTAACAAACACTGGTCTTTGTGACCACAGGCTGAAGTTAGAACAACTAAAGATCATTTACAGATTCATGGATGAAGCTCTGTGTGAACATCCATTAAACATCAAACATCTACAACAGGAACAGAGAACTGACCTCAGAGTCTGCAGTCTGCAGTCTGGACTCTGCAGAAACCCACACAGCTGCTCCACTCCTGAATCCTGCAGGTAGTTCAAACTCAGGTCCAGCTCTGTCAGATGGGAGGGGTTGGACTTCAGAGCTGAGGCCAGAGCAGCACAGCTGTTCTCTGACAGACCGCAGTCCCACAATCTGAATAAAGAAAAACAAATCATTGATGATCAATCAGATGTTTGAGATGTTCAGATCAACATCACTGTGTCCTCATCAACATGTCAGCACAACATTCACACACCTGTCCATGTCACACAGATCAATAACATGCTGCTGACCTCAGTCTGTCTCTACAGGGTCAACAGGTGCTGGCAGGGCTCAAACCTACACATGACACGTCTGCTTTTTTGACGTTGTAACTTCAGGGTTGGAGCTGTGCTTCCTCTCAGTGTCTCTGTGTCTCCTTCAAACAGCGTCCTTAAGGCTGCACTGGTGTCCAACATGTTAGGTATGGACTTACTGAATCAGACCCATGAGCCTCAGCAGCTCCTGTTCTTCCTGTGGAGGGAGTATCTGTGTCACTGCTCTCCCTGCTCCTCATCCAGCTTCAGAGCACCTGCACTGAGTGTGTGTCTGATGTCTCTGATTTCATTGGTCCTCATGAAACACCTGCAGGACAGTGTTTGTTCCAGGCTTAAATCCACATGTGCCGTGAGCTGCCTCTTGGTGTTCAGTCTTTCCTGTGTCTGCTGTACTTTTGGTATCTTCTGTCCTGACTCTTCCTGACCTCTTCACCTCTGCTTCTTCTCTCACAGCTTTGACTTGTTGTTCTTCATCTTGACAGATATCAAACATCATCTTTCTCAGGTGTCAGATCTGCTTCCTCTCACCTGCTCATTAGTTTTGACACATACAGTTCTGTCATGAGAATCATCCAGCGCTCCTTATCTTTATTTTTAAATCAGTAAACACTGAGAGCTTCCTCCTGTTTCTGGGCTCTGGTGAAGAACATGTGTTGTATATGAGCTGGGTTCTTCAGGTCCACATCAGTCTTTAAATGTCCTCTTCAGCGCCTCTCTTTGATCTCTTTTGTTGTCCAGAAAATCAAACAATTACAAACTTTGATTAGCTCTTCTCCTGTGATGGACTGTCTCTGACTTTTCCATCATACTAATGGCAGCACAGAGACAGAGCCCTGAATCCAGTTCCTCCAGGTTTCTGTCAGGGTGCCATGCAGACTCAGGTGTGGTGGGGCTGAAACTGCACCATGCTCTTCTTCTGATGTGATATTCAGTGAAACATTCGTATACATCAGGCCTGACTAACAGGAGTATTTCAGAGGCCTGTCCTGGCCGGACTTGATTAGAATCATTCCTACACAGTGTATGTACTGAACTCCAGCCACTAGCTACATTTTAAAGACTGTTAAAACCTGAGAGGAGGAAGGAGGAGGATTGTTCTGCCATCCCTTTACATCAGCCTCCTTTTCTACCACTCTCTGTGCACACATATATTCTCACTTATATATCAGTCTGCTTCTGTTGTTGGACAGGAAGACGTCCAAAGGACACCAGTGTGAAGAAGATGATGGTCCTTCAGTCAAACTGTCTGTGGATCCTTCTCTACCAGTGCTCTGTGCAGTCTGAGACAAAATGGACTTCCATTGTTATCATCTATGATAATAATGACAACTGACCTCAGAGCCTGCAGTCTGCAGTGAGGACTCTGCAGTCCAACACACAGCTGCTCCACTCCTGAATCCTGCAGGTTCTTGTTCCAGCTCAGGTCCAGTTCTGTCAGATGGGAGGGGTTGGACTTCAGAGCTGAGGCCACGACTTCACAGTGAGTCTCTGAGAGTCCACAGTTAGAAAGTCTGTCAAACACCAAAAACAGAAAACATGTTATTAAAGAAGACACTTAATGTGGACCTTATTTGAAGACAGGTAGACACGTCATGTTGGACATGTTGCTCTTCACATCAGTGGTTCAGTCTGTCTGATCTGACTGTTTGACATGAATCAATAATCCTCATCAGACTGTTAATCTGTGCTGTAATCTGCAGATGGAGCAGAGAACATGGAGTTCTGTAAATATTCTGGATGATTCTGTCCATGTGAAAGCAGATCACTGTGACATCATCAACATGATGTCCTCACTGTAACGCTGCAGCTACAGTTACACACTGAGGCCGATCATGGTGTTCAGAGATTTAACAACCTTCAACACAAACAACACAACTGAAGAACATCTGAGACAAAGACACAGCTGACACGTGGACCTCTGAAGAACCACACTGTGGATCTGTGAAGACCTGAACCACTAATCTACACTGATCATCATCATCACATCTGGACTCACAGAAACTTCCTGCAGTTCCTCACAGCTGGAATCAGTCTCAGTCGTCCCTCCTTTGTTGTGTTGTACTTGCTCAGGTCCAGCTGCTCCAGAACCTCCTCTGACATCTGCAGCATGTAGGCCAGAGCTGAGCAGTGGACTTCAGAGAGTCTCTTCCCTGATCTGGTCCCTGACTGCAGGAACTCTTGGATCTCCTGATGGACTGAGAGCTCGTTCATCTCCATCAGACAGTGGAAGATGTTGATGCTTCTGTCAGGAGAGATTTCATCAGTTTTCATCTCCTTCAGGTTGTTGATGGCTCTCTGGATGGTTTCTGGACTGTTCTCTGTCTGACCTAGCAGGCGTCCTAAGAGCCTCTGGTTGGACTGCAGAGAGAGGCCATGAAGGAAGCGAACCACCAGGTCCAAGTGGCCATGTTTACTCTGCAGAGATTTCTCCATGACTCTCTTCAGGAAGTCATCCAGAGAGGAGTGTCTGTAGTCGTCTCCCAGGAAGTCCTCCAGCCCCTTGGTGGTCCTGTTGGTGTAACAGAGGAGCAGGTGGAGAGCAGCCAGAAACTCCTGAACACTCAGATGGATGAAGCAGAACACCTTGTCGTGGTACAGGCCTCTCTCCTCTTTAAAGATCTGTGTGAACAATCCTGAGCACACTGAGGCTGCTCTGATATCGATGCCACACTCTTTCAGGTCTGATTCATAGAAGATCAGGTTTCCTTTCTGCAGCTGCTCAAAAGCCAGTTTCCCCAGAGACCGGATCATCTTCCTGCTCTTTTTATTCCAGTGTGGATCTGTCTCAGCTCCTCCTTCATACTTGACCCTCTTCACTTTGGCCTGAACCACCAGGAGGTGGATGTACATCTCAGTCAGGGTCCTGGGCAGCTCTCCTCCCTCTCTGCTCTCCAACATGTCCTCCAGAACTGTAGCAGTGATCCAGCAGAAGACCGGGATGTGGCACATGATGTGGAGGCTTTGTGATGTCTTGATGTGGGAGATGATCCTGCTGGCCTGCTCCCCCTCTCTAAACCTCCTCCTGAAGAACTCCTCCTTCTGTGGGTCGGTGAACCCTCTGACCTCTGTCACCATGTCCACACAGTCAGGAGGGATCTGATTGGCTGCTGCAGGTCTTGTGGTGATCCAGAGGCGAGCAGAGGGAAGCAGCTTCCCCCTGATGAGGTTTGTCAGCAGCACATGCACTGAGGTGGACGCTGTGACATCAGTCAGGACCTGAGTGTTGTGGAAGTCCAGAGGAAGTCGACACTCATCCAGACCGTCAAAGATGAAGAGCACCTGGAGGTGCTGGAAGCTGCAGATTCCTGCGTCTTTGGTTTCAGGGAAGAAGTGATGAACAAGCTCCACCAAGCTGAACTGTTTCTCTCTCAGCACATTCAGCTCCCTGAAAGTGAATGGAAATGTGAAGTGGACGTCCTGGTGGTCTTTGTCTTCAGCCCAGTCCAGACTGAACTTCTGTGTTAGGACTGTTTTCCCGATGCCAGCCACTCCCTGTGTCATCACTGTTCTGATTGGTTCCTGTCTTCCAGGTGGTCCTTTGAAGAAGTCTGCTGGTCTGATGGGGGTTTCTGGTCTGTGTGCTTTCCTGGATGCTGCTTCAATCTGTCTGACCTCATGGTCCTCGTTGACCCCTGCAGTCCCCCCCTCTGTGATGTAGAGCTCTGTGTAGATCTGGTTCAGAAGGGTCGGCTCTCCTGCTTTAGCGATGCCCTCAAACACACACTGGAACTTCTGCTTCAGGTTAGACTTGAGTTTAGGTCTTGCAGATCCTGAACAAACAGTAAATGTGATGAGTGACTGAACTTCCTGACAGTCTTCAGTCAGAAGTGACAGATGTGCTGCAGATGTCTGCATCATGTTAACAGCAGAGTGTGTAGATGTAAACTTCATTTCCTCTTTCCATCATGTTAAAGCTCTTAAATCCTCTTACTGTTCTGCAGACGCTCAGCCAGCTCCTCCTGCTCCATCCTCCTCAGGAAGTCCACCGTGATCTGCACAAAGGACTCTCTGCTCCTCCTCTGCTCTTCATCCTCCTCATCCTCCCTCTGGCTCTCACAGCATTCTGGGTAATCTGGACTCAGAAGCTTCTGGATCTTCTTCAGCTCGTCCTTCACAAAAGTGAGGATGTTGTCCTCCAGCAGCTGGAACAGAGAGACACAAGCATCAGGTCCATGTTGGACAGACTGACAGTCCGCTGGTCTACAAAGTGCAGCATGGAGACACAACAACACAACACATGGACCAGCAGCTGTTCTACATGTACACACCTGAAATATGGAGTCCAGCTGTGTCTGATGCTGCTGGGCAGACGGACCACCGGGAGTCTCTGAGCTCTGCTGGTGGACTCTGTGGACCAATCAGGAACAGTTAGCCCACATGATGTCACATGATGTCAGCACACATGCAGAAACAGCAGCTGCTTCCAGAGTGTGTGTTCTGTGCTGAACACACACGGCTGTGCTCTGAAACAGGCCGTCAGCTCTGAACCTGCAGCTGTTTGAAGCAACTCAGATCTTACTGCTTCAAGGAAGACTGGCTTTCTCCTTTAAAGTCAATGAGACCACCCTTTGACCGATCACTCCTCAGAGACACACAGCTGGGTCCTGGTCCTGGTCCTGGTGAGTCTGGTCTCTTCTTGTTCCTGGTACAGAGATAAAAATCATCAGCTGATGTTTCACAGTGACTGCAGGAGGAAGAAGCAGCTACCAGAAGGAGCCATGTGTTACTGTGTGTGTGTGTGTGTGTGTGTTACTGTGTGTGTGTGTTACCTGTTCATGTTGCTGAGCAGCTGCAGTGACAGATGTGCTTCTTCCTCTCTTTATTCTCACAGAGCCCTGCAGAGGACAACACAACACAAAGGCTGCAGTTTGTGACACAAAATGGCTGCTTTGCTGCACTGGTCATGTGACATAAGAGAGGGCGTCATAATAAAAACTACAAGCGTCTACTAAACTTATTTTAGAGGCCAACAGAACACAAAGGACTGAAAAGCCTCACAGAGTGAGCAACAATCAACACACAGCAAAGTTTACAACGTCCATGTGGACAAAGGAGCTTTTACAGGAAATGTTCCAACAATCACAGAAATGCTGCCGACACCATGAAGTCATCAATATAGTTCAAACAGAAATCAATACAAAGAC
Source organism: Parambassis ranga (assembly GCF_900634625.1). Taxonomy (NCBI): domain Eukaryota; kingdom Metazoa; phylum Chordata; class Actinopteri; family Ambassidae; genus Parambassis; species Parambassis ranga. Next base: position 78,967 of record NW_021144814.1, on the reverse strand, counting down.
ATGAAGGACACTTCAACACCTGAGGGACGAGACAGAGGACAGACTTCATTCAGGCTGCAGCAGGGAGCTGCTGGACAAAAGCTCCACCTCACTGAGCTGACCGTCCACACAGAGACAGTCAGAGACAAGAGTCCTCACAGAGACACACAGACAGACAGAGAGTCCTCACAGAGACACACAGACAGACAAAGAGTCCTCACAGAGACACACAGACAGACAGAGAGTCCTCACAGAGACACACAGACAGACAGAGTCCTCACAGAGACACACAGACAGACAGAGTCCTCACAGAGACACACAGACAGACTCACCGTCACACAGAGAAAAAGACGCTGCGCCACAACCAGAGGACAAAGTGAAAGTAAACTTTGATCAGATTCACCCGAGCAGTCAGACCTGTTCTCCCGTGGGCATAGGCAGTATCGGCAAACGCTAAGGGCGGTACATCCAGGGGGCGCCAGAAATGGAGGAAGAAAAAAAAGCAGCTTCCACTCTTCTTAAAACTAGTTGGTATAATGTCTTCAGAAAAGATTAACCTCACATTAATTTAACTGCATAGCAAAGCCTACTGAGTAGTAATAGTAATAAGAACAATAATAATAATGTAGCCTACTTTCTGAAGACGCCCCTCCTCCTCTGAATAATGGACTTTGCTACATGGTGTGTTGATTGTTCAACAAGACACAACATGTCAAAACTTCCCCAACTGTCTGGTGCGGTGCCCAGAGGAGGAAACAAGCAAAGCAGAGGAGGAAAAACTCCACAAAGACAGAGGTAATGTGACTGTAAAGATTATGTCAATTATATTATTTTGCTGTTGCAGAACGATGATTAATTAATAATGTTATTAACAATTAGCATAACATGGTTTGCTAATCAATGAACAGCCAGCGCTATCTGTTAGTTTTACATCAGCTCATGTTATGGACGAGCCTAGTTGTTATGGAAAGTCATGTAACTCCCTGTCACTCCCTCCTCAGGCAAACATGTAACATGAGATCTATTCAGCGGGTGTTATACAGTTAATTTACATGGTTATCTGATGTTTCCCAGCTTGTTGTAGTCAATCAGAATGTTCTACATAGTTGTGAGTCTAGCTGTTTGTTGTGTTAGTTCCTATAGTCTAAAGTGCGTTTATCATGTTAAACTTTACATCAGTGTTAAAGTGCACATCATTAATGTCAGAGCATAACTTAGCATTCCCTCATGCTGCATTATACTGCAGCTTACTGAGTCTTTGCATTCTGCTAATTAGCATTTCACTGTTAAAATTGACATTGTTACTAATATAATTTGTAAATCAGATAAAGTACACTGTGTATTATACAGTACAGTCTGCATCATGCATGTATCTCCAGGTTTGTCATTTATATTATTTCATGTTGTTTTATTCTTGACATCATGTGTTTATTATTAGACTGCTGTCACACACTGCTCTTCTGTCTTCAGAGGCACTGCTGAGCAGCACCACCCAGCACCACCCAGCACTGATGCAGCAGCTTCAACCACTCCTCCTGTCACCTCCACCTCAGCAGCACCACCCAGCACTGATGCAGCAGCATCAAGTGGACCTTCTGTTGCTCCAGTAGTGGAAAGTGGAGCTGGCAGCCATGTACATTATCTTGGCAAAACAATCCAAAGTGAACTGATAGAGTCCATCAGTTCTAAAATAATAGAACACGTTGTGACAGAGATCAAAATCTCCAAATATTTCTCCATCATTTTAGACTGCACCCCTGATCTGAGTCTTAAGGAGCAGCTCTCTGTCAGGATAGTGTCACAGGAAGACATTCCTCAAGTAAAAGAGCATTCCTTGTTCTTTCTTGTGGCAGAGCAGTCAACAGGAGAACATTTGTCATCTGTATATTGCATATGTTCAGTATGTATTCTTTCATTCATGTATTTTGAATGTGAACTTGCTTTATTTAAATAAAAGAATGTCTAAGACAAAGCTATTAAGTTTCTTATGAGTACATGTACACTAGCAGAGGAATTTACTGCGATGCAACGCGGCGCCACCTGAAATCTTGAAGAAGAAGAACATGGACGGTCTGCGCAGAGAGCGCTAAAGCTTGTTACACACTCCACAAGAACAAAGTTCATTTGGGGCCGACATACTTCACTAGAAACATGTGCAGAACTCCTCATACGACCCTCCCACTGAAAAAACTAGATTTTCGGTGGATTGAGAACAGGACCTCCAGCAGCCTCCAGGCTTAGCCTGACCTGCGAGCTGAGCCACAGAAGAAACCACCACACTTCAGCAGCACCACACTCCAGGAGTACTGGCACTACACTACTCTTTATTAAATCTGCTATAATGGCTAACAAACACACATTACATCTGATATGGCCAGGTTAGTGAATTATTGGAGCAACAGAACGCATTTTATAAAGAAAGGCTACAGCAGCAAGAAAGTCATTTCAAAGCTTGTGTGAGCACTTTGATTGACAGTACAAATTGCAGAGTAGAAGCTGTTCTGAGAGATCTACAGGAATTAAATATTAATCTACAGTACACACAAAAAGAAGTAGATGATCTGGAGGCTCATAATACAACATTGTCTTCTGACTGTAAATCTACACAAGATGACATACATAAGCTGGCTGAATCAATGATCATTCTAGATGGAAAGATAGATGCTTTGGACGCTCAAGCCAGAATATAAAACGTCATAATTGACGGCATACCAGAAGATGAGAGTGAAAAACTACAAGACTGAAAATAAAGTGCTGGCTTTCTTTAAAGAAAATCTGGATTTGGATCCCACCAGCATAGGCATCGGAAAGGTACAGCGTCTTGGAAAACCAGATAAAAGGGCAGACACAAAACCCCGACCTCGACCTGTGATGGTAAAACTTTTAAGGTTCAAGGACAGAGACACAGTGCGACGCAGCTCAAAGAAGCTGAAAGGAACCAGCTGCTTCATAAATGAAGACTCTCCTGACTCTGTCCGCCAGAAAAGAAAAGAACTGATCCCACAGGTGAAAGCTGCCACAGAAAGGGGGGACATTGCCTGTTTAAGGTTTGATAGGCTAATTATACACAAAAACCAGTGATTAGAGAACATCGTCAGCTTGAACATCATGGCTGCTAAAAATGCAAAGCATGGCCCATTTTCCAAGAAAAAGCTTCAAAGTTACTCACATAAACATGTTGCTTGAGAAATAAAGTATATGAAATAGAAAAATATTTTGTATACTAATAACATTAATGTCCTAGCTCTATCAGAAACTCATTTAGATCTTTTGATGATGAAGAACCAAGAATACAAGGATACAGTTTGTACCGAAATGACAGAAATCAATATATTGATATACAGTGTGAATTTTAATTTTAGGTAGTTTCTCTAAGAGAGCATCAGTAGACAGTGGAATTCCACAAGGAAGCTGCCTAGATCCACTCTTGTATGTGATCTTCACAAATGATCTAACAGTAGGACTAAAACACGCAAAATTAACAATGTATGCAGATGATACAACTATTTATGCAGCCGCAAAATCAACATCAACAACAATCATCAACAATCAACATCATCATTTTAAACAATGGTTTAAAAATTGTAGGTCAGTGGGTTTTAGATAATAAATTAGTGCTGAATATTTCAAAAACAAAATCTTTAGTACTTGGTTCAAACAAGGCTGTTAAGAATGACCCAAAGTTAAATCTGTTTATTAATAACACTCATTGAGCAGGTAAAAGAGGTCAAACTTCTTGGTGTCTATCTGGACAAATACACTCAACAAAAATATAAACGCAACACTTTTGTTTTTGCTCCCATGTTTCATGAGATGGACTTGAAGATCTAAACTTCATTCCAGATACACAATATTACCATTCCTCTCAAACATTGTTCACAAATCTGTCTAAATGTGTGATAGTGAGCACTTCTGCTTTGCTGAGATAATCCATCCCACCTCACAGGTGTGCCACATCAAGATGCTGATCTGACATCATGATTAGTGCACAGGTGTACCTCAAACTGCCCACAATAAAAGGCCACCCTGAAATGTGCAGTTTTGTCTCACAGCAAAATGCCACAGATGCCACAAGCATTGAGGGAGCGTGCAATTGGCATGCTGACAGCAGGAATGTCAACCAGATCTGTTGCTCGTGCATTGAATGTTCATTTCTCCACCATAAGCCGTCTCCAAAGGCGTTTCAGAGAATATGGCAGTACATCCAACCGGCCTCACAACCGCAGACCACGAGTAACCACACCAGCCCAGGACCTCCACATCCAGCAGGTTCACCTCCGAGATCGTCTGAGACCAGCCACTCAGACAGCTGCTGAAACAATTGGTTTGCATAACCAAACAATTTCTGCACAAACTGTCAGAAACCGTCTCAGGGAAGCTCAACTGCATGCTCGTCGTCCTCATCGGGGTCTTAACCTGACTCCAGATCGTCGCCGTAACAGACTTGAGTGGGCAAATGCTCACATTCGATGGCGTCTAGCACGTTGGAGAGGTGTTCTCTTCACGGATGAATCTCGGTTTACATTGTTCAGGGCAGATGGCAGACAGCGTGTGGCGTCGTGTGGGTGAGCGCTTTGCTGATGTCAATGTTGTGGATCGAGTGGCCCATGGTGGTGGTGGGGTCATGGTATGGGCAGGCATCTGTTATGGACGAAGAACACAGGTGCATTTTATTGATGGCATTTTGAATGCACAGAGATACCGTGATGAGATCCTGAGGCCCATTGTTGTGCCATACATCCATGAACATCACCTCATGTTTCAGCAAGATAATGCACGGCCCCATGTTGCAAGGATCTGTACACAATTCTTGGAAGCTGAAAATGTCCCAGTTCTTGCATGGCCAGCATACTCACCGGACATGTCACCCATTGAACATGTTTGGGATGTGCTTGACCGGCGTATACGACAGCGTGCACCAGTTCCCACTAATATCCAGCAACTTCGCACAGCCGTTGAAGAGGAGTGGACCAACATTCCACAGGCCACAATAGACAATCTGATAAACTCTATGCGAAGAAGATGTGTTGCACTGCATGAGGCAAATGGTGGTCACACCAGATACTGACTGGTTCTGAGTCCCCAGACCGCCAATAAAGCAGAAACAAAATGCACATTTCAGGGTGGCCTTTTATTGTGGGCAGTTTAAGGTACACCTGTGCACTAATCATGATGTCAGATCAGCATCTTGATGTGGCACACCTGTGAGGTGGGATGGATTATCTCAGCAAAGCAGAAGTGCTCACTATCACACATTTAGACAGATTTGTGAACAATGTTTGAGAGGAATGGTAATATTGTGTATCTGGAATGAAGTTTAGATCTTCAAGTCCATCTCATGAAACATGGGAGCAAAAACAAAAGTGTTGCGTTTATATTTTTGTTGAGTGTAACTATCTTGGTCAAGACACACTGAAGCAGTTATAAAGAAGATGGGCAGAGGTTTGTCTATACTGAGAAGAAGCAGGCAATCTCTGCCTGCTGATATGACTAGGCTTGTCGTACAACATGTAATTATTTCTCATATTGACTCCAGATAAACTCCAGATAATGCAGAATAAAGCTGCCCGTGGGGTGGTGTGTGAATATCTGAGCTGGAGCTCTCACCTTGATGGAGTCCACCAAGTCCTGGACCAGGAACAGGGGCCTTAATTCACAGATGGTCTTGTTGATTTTGGCCAGGATCATGTCACTGTACTTGTGGACCATGTCCTCAGACAGCGCCACCTCATGGTCCAGGTACTGCCTGCGAGGACACACAGACACACACAGAAAGGTCTGAGCAGAGGGTGGAGCAGGTCCGGCCTGTTCAGGGTCCAGGTGTGCTGGAACATCACGTCACACCTCCACCTGTTAGCTGCAGCATGCTAGCACTTTAGCTATTAAAGGTGCATCTCTCTACACACTGCTCCTGTTGCCTAGCAACCTTCATCTAACCCATGTTCCTGTTACAACTCGACGGTCTTTCCACCAGAACGCTGACGATGTGTGTGTCAAAAACACAGAGCAGCATTCTGATCACTGAATGAAGAGCTTTAAAAACTGGTTTTCAGAAAACAGAAGCAGAGAGTTTCCTCCTGCGGCTTCCTCACATCCACACAGTGACTGAGTATTAAGACTGTAGCCTAAAGAGGCTCCATTTGAATCCTCTGCAGAGTTTCCAGTCCATATCTGACACTGAGTGAAATTAGCTAAACCTTTACATCCATTAAGAAGCCAGAGAACTTCACTCGTAGAACACGGACCGCTGCAGACAGCTGCAGTGAAATTTAAAAACTCCACCATGTAGACCATAGGTACTCAATGTGCGGCCCGTGGGCCAATGGCGGCCCGCAGAAAAATGAATGGCTGTCCGCAATGAATTATATGAATTTGTGTTATGATATGAATTTTAAAAGTTGGTTTGGGTTTTCTCCACATGACAAAGCGCAAACAACTGTAATTTGCAAAGTTTGCACAGAGAAGGTTCGTACTTCGGATGGCAACACAACAAACCTATTTAACCACCTGATGCACCTGAGGCAGCATCCCAAACTATTTGCTGAGGGCCAAACAGTGAGGACAACCACACAGCAGCCAGTGGTAACGGCGAAAAAAGACACAGAAACAGCCAACTATAACACAAGCCTTTGATAAAAGTACTGCATATGAAAGGAGTAGCAAACAGTGGAAAGAGGTGACTGACGCAGTCACTTTTTACCTAGCAAAACAGTGGAAAACTACGGTTTCAAAAGACGGCTCAAATTGATCCGCGGTACGAGCTGCCCAGCTGCAAATATTTCTCCAGCTCTGCCATTCGTGGTCCAGCCGAACTTCAGAGCCTTATTTAACTTTGACAATTCAATATATTGACAACTGGAAGCTCTGCAGTGCCACACTTCAAACTACATACTTCCCACAAGATCACACAGGTGAACTCATAGCGCAAGGTCTGAGGGACGCTTTGAATGCTGAGGACTCAAAGAGGATCACATGACCTGCATGACCACAGACAGTGGGACTAACATAAATCATTTTATGATCATTTATATTTTATTTATTATATAATTTTCTTAATAAATTAACTTAATAAAATGATTCCAGAATAATCTCATTCAGTCATTTTATAAAGAATACACCCCAATAATATTTTTTCTCTCAATAATTCACAATTACTGATTCAAATTTACCTTGTGCTGATTGGATTTGGTCAAATTTAATTATTAAATCTGGTTAATATATCCTGCTCTTCCTCTTACAGAAAAAAAGTGGCAAAGACCCTCGTGCACAATATCTGTCTGCAAGAAAGTGGTGAGTGCATTCTCCTTCAGCTGGGAGAAGAAGAGGGATTTGTGTCAAGCTCAAACAGAAATGAAACTACCACAACAAAAGCTCATCACCAACACCATGGGGGTCCAAAACTTGCAATGATTGAGAGACTGTTGGACCAAGAAAAGGCCATTTCTCAGGTCCTGAAGTCAGACAAGAAGACAAGGCACTTGGTACTAACATGGCAAGATCTTGATGTAATGGAATCCTTAAAGAAAGCCCTTGGTCCATTGAGAGATTTCACTGATGACTTTCAGGGGAGGACTATGTGAGTGTGTCTTATATCAAGCTGTCCTGCACCTGCTGAAAACCAACCTTCTTAACCTGAATGAGGATGACAGTGAGCTAACCAAAGCAATTAAGACAACTGTCCTTAACCACCTCACTGAAAAATACCAGGATCCAGCCACTGATGTCCTACTGGACGTGGCTTCACTTGTTGATCCTAGGTTCAAAACCCAATACATTGACAGTGACAAGAAAGAGGCAGTACACACCAGAGGTGCGTCTGAGCTGGAGTCCATGCTAAAAGCACAAGCACACAGTCAGCATCCATCCACATCGCAGACTCCTCAGGCAGAAGAACAAACCCCAGCAAAGAAAGTAAAGAAAACACTGGCCAGCTTCCTAAAAATCTCAAGTGCTGTATCTGCAGCTGCCACATCTGCTTCCCCATCTCTCAGAGGCAGTAGATGGGGAACTGAAGGCCTACCTGTCCACTCCAAATGCAGACAGTGAGATGGATCCTCTTGAATGGTGGAGACTCCATGAGGGAAACTTTCCAAGGGTCAGCCAACTAGCTCCAAAGTATCTCTGCATTCCAGCAACAAGTTCTCCCTCAGAGCGTGTTCAGCACCAGTGGCAACATGGTAACAGGCCAAAGGGCTTCTCTCAAGCCAGATAAAGTGACAAGTTGGTTTTTCTAGCTAAAAATCTGTGACTCTAATCTGTCATACTGTGTCTCATTTTTAGATAGGGAGAGATCAAAATTCCCAGATTATGTATATGAAAAATATGTTTTTTTCTTCTGGTTTTTACATTGATAATGTTCTAAATGCACCTTAAGAGATAACCTCAGGTAAGTTTACATTTTGATTTGACATTTTCAATAAGCCATTTAGCGTTTCATATTTATTTTATTTATATACTTTTAAATACGCATTGAGTGTTACATGAAGCAGGCTTTCATCATTGAAATTCTGTTTGAGAATTGTTTTATTTTTCACTTTGCTGCTATTACTGAGCTCTCCAAAACCAGGTGAACTGAAGATTTATAAGAGTGTTGTTTGTTGTTGTATTGTTTTAAATCTAAGTTCAGTTCATTTTTAAGAGGAGACTGAGAGACTTATGTTTACATTCTTTCAAATGTTACTTGACACGTTTGCACAAGCCGGTTCATTAAAATCTGTTGAGGAAGATATTGGCCTTGATTTTGTTACGTTTTTACACAGAGAATAGTTTGGTTCTAAATGAACTTCACTTGTAGTGACTATTCTTAAAAATCATTTTGATGGCAGGTTTATTTAGTCCGTGTTCAGGCAGACAACCAGACAAACCTTTTCCCTGCTGTCTCTCCTGTGCTGGTAAAAAACCATTTACCCACCCAGGTGCATGCTGGTCTACCTGTGTCAAGGTCTTACCTAAATAACCTTGGTGCCCCCTAGTGACGCTAAATGGCAACAATAGTTAAACCAAGTAAACTAATCAATAACAAATGTACATTAAATAAACATGCTAAATAATAACTAACCCAAAAATAAACTAATTATTCAAATACACAAATTGCTAAAATAGCTCCTGCATTACTGTTAGAATGAATCGTGATAAAATCGGGATTTTGCCATTAAAAAATCATGATATAATATTTTTGCCATATCGCCCACCCCTAATATTGATAAATCTACATTAATCCAATCCCTGAACACACTCGATCCACCAAGTGATTCACAAACCGAACCGATCACATGACTCGAACGTTCGAAGCGCTCAACTGCTTCAAACGTCACTCGAGTGGTTCAAACGTCACTCAAGTGCTTCAAACGTCACTCAAGTGCTTCAAACGTCACTCGGCACTGTGGTTCCAAACAATTGCTTCATGAGCGACCGCGCATGTGTCGGAGCCTCGGGTGTCAGACGACCATCCTTAATCACATCTGACTCATTGACTGAACATATGTCCAAACAGTCACACAAGCACAAAGCATCTGTTCCTGCTTCATGTCAGGTTTCTATAGCACAAGTTCACATTTCCACAATTCATTCTCTCATCTGGCTTCAATCAATACTTCAGTTTCAACAATACAATTGATCTCATCTTCAAGCTGCATCTTTCCTATAGTTCATATTCACAACCATCTCCTGTAAATACATCCCTCTCTCATTCAGTGTAAACTGCTACAAACATGCATCTTCATTCTGCTCTTTGTGCATCAAACACTCTTCTGTCTCTGTGTTTGTCCCGCTCATGTCAAAGAGCACTGAAATGTGTGCTGAGGTAAAGTGCTTGTTACATTCAGAACTTAGTTTCATCATGGAACATTTCAACAGGTGTACCCGGCGTCACACTGGACAAAGAACAGCATCTGCGCGGGAACATGCCCAACTCTTAACAGCCATTGTTATGATAGAAAACGTTGATAAAACATATGAGAGCAGCGCAGCGACTGTCTGCTCCAACTCTGAATCAATATGAACTAACATGTCAGCGCACAGTCACTGTTACCGACCTGTATTCAGCAGGTAAAGAGGAGGAATGAGGACGCAGGTCTGTATGTTTCCCTCTGCTCCAGATCGCACCTGAGGAGAAGCAGGCGTTCCGCCCCCCTAATCGTTCCCCGGGGCAACTCACAGGTGTACAAAGGTTCCGCCCCCACTTTCCCCATAAATGTAGCGCTTGATGACAACGTTCATACTTTCTCATTGAACACAAAACAACACAGTAACAGTACACACCTCACAAAATGTCCACAATCATTACAAATAACTTTTGTGCTCAACCTACCTGATCCACTTCACCTGGAGCTTTGTGGACGTACATTCAGCACTTGTTTTGGTTCAGACACGTCATTGACTGCACTGTTCAGTAGGTCAGGACAATAGACACAAGTCCCCTGACTTTGAAAACATTGAACATCATATTTCTTTCATTTACTGGAACCAAACCCTTCAGCATCTTCAGCTTTCAGTGTTAACAGCATCCATGTTATTCAGACAATCATGAGACAGGAAGTGAAGGAGTGTGTTTCTGTTCAGGAAGAAGTGGAGCTGTGCATGAAGTCCAGTTACAGATCATAACAGTGATTCTAAGATGAAGAAACCTTCATTTGTCCCACACAGAGCTTCAAAGTTAAACAGCTTTCTTTCTTCTTCTTCACTTCATGCCTGCTTGTTCTAAGATGCTAAATCACAGCATGGTTGGACATCAGTCTGCTGTGATTCTTGATGGAACGTGCATGAAACAGTCTCTACATGATCTGAGTGCATCAGTGACAGAAACTCCTGCAGCCTCTTCATCTGACAGGGGAACCCCGGGGACCGACACAGGGCCTCCATGAAGACTGAGGGCCGCTCCAGTCGCTCCCATCGTTTCCATGAACCTGAACGGAGAGCGAGCACGATTAATATTGGAACTAACGCTGCAGCACAGGACCATGACATCATTCATTAAAGAGCTCAAACACAGACATAAAACATGATGTGGAACAGAAACACAAACAAAGATATTTATAGAATATTATTGTCATGACGGTTTAAAGCTTCGCCACCAGGGGGCACTACTTCCAGCAACACTGTGCAGGGCTATCCATCATGGCTACATCAGTGGGTAATTCAGACTCAGATTTGGGCATTCGCCCAGCCAGTGGCATGCAGCGATGATGACGCGACTTCATAATGTCTGAGAATATCTGAGGTTTTTTTATTGCTAGTTTAATCTCAGAAGTTCTGGGATTATTCTCAATTATAGAGCAGCTGTTTCATGGAGGCTTCACTGATGTTTCTGATTTTAATTTGCTTTTTAATCACCAACAGTACAAATGTTTATCACATGTTGCCGTCCAACAAAGGACCAAAGGTTTGTGTTATTAAGTTCTTCTTATTTATGAATGCTCCCTGTACTTACCAATGTGTTGTGAAGTTAATAAAAGCTGAACACAAATCTTCTGCTCCTTTGTTGGACGGCAACATGTCATCAACAGTTGTTCTGTTCTATCACAGCAGGTTTATGTAAAATTCAAATGAATACACAGGCACAGAAAATCACCATTTGAGAATCACACATGTGTCCATGGCGTCTCCCTTCTCCACGATAAGGTGAACAGCACTGGAGGAGCTGCTCTTTGGTCTTCTGTCTGCTGCTGCAGGGTCACTCAGGGGTCGCTCAGTTTCCACGTCCTCACAGAGGAGAAAGCAAAGAGGAGAACAGAACCAATCATCAGCTGCACGTGGGCACGCTCTGTCAGCAGCTGATATTTTAGTGGCATCATGAAATAATGTGGTTGTTCAAAATCTGACACTGACATTAATACCTGGTGCTCAGGACTCTCAGCTGCAGACAGGTGAAGTCTTCAAGACATCAGACAAGACATCAGGTGCACAGGTGGGACAACCTGCTCAGAGACTGCTCACATATTACATGCAAGTTATAATCTGACACTCCATGTATATACATGTACTATACATCACATCAGACTGAGCACAGATTATAGCACATTATTATCAGGAGGATTGAAAACGTCTAAGTGCTGTCTGTTGGGAGATTCGGGAGGATTCCTGCTGGGTTGTGCCAAAAAGTCATTGTCTGCCAAAAAGTGAGCCTAAAGCCTTAAAGCTGCCTCTTCGAGTGTCTGTAGTCGGAGCTTCAGCTGTTTGGTCTCATCCATCCTGCAGCACTCATGCTGTAGCTCCATGTCTGCGGTCATAGCAGACCAGTTACTCTGTGAAATGTAAAGTCTGTGAAGCGGAAATGGTCACAAGTGTCCAGGAGAGGCTGCAGCTTGTCCTGCTGGGAGGCTTCAGTTTGTCTGAGGCTGCTGTGTCTGATAACATGTTTGTATTGTGCAGCAGAAGAGGCTGTTATTGATCATATTTACTCATGTGGGTATGAATAAAGGGGACAACATGTCCTGTGGTCGCTCTGACTCTCCTCATTTAAACACAGGCTGTAATTTAATAACCGTAATATGTCATGTTATCAATAGAAATGCTGTTAAAGGGCCAGAACACCCTGTAAAGTGCTGATTGTTATCCAGCCACAGAGGCGACTGCCCATAAAGTGAGCTCCTCAGAATAACACTGATGTGATGCAGTCAGCTGGAACAGTCTGGACATGTTGTATTGGATGTTTCTTACCGTCCTCTGTAGTCAGCAGGCTCTGATGGAGCCATTCACTCACTTCAAATGCAGTTCAATGTGTGAGTAATCCAAGTAATCAGAGTACATTACTCCATCTGAGGAATCTGTTACAGATGACATTTGAGGACATTAATCTGTGTTCTGTAACTGAAGACGTTTTCATAGTGTCCTTCCCAATACTGAACATGATCAATATTGATGCAGTCACTGATGTTGTACATATGATGAAACATCAATGTGGAAGACATTATTTTATATATATGTGTCCCACTGAGTCTCTTCTTCTTCTTCTTCCCCTCTGACCTCACAGACGATTGGTTCACACACAAAGGTTCCGGACATAAATTCAGAGATCTGACCAATCTCCTTCCTGATCCTGTGACCACACATATTCTGGTTCATTTTACCTTCTTCAATAAGCTGCATGTTGTTGGTCTGAGGTTGTGTTTGTCTAACACTGATCCACGGTGGTCAGATGAACTTCTGTTCTACAAACCATCAGCATGATAAGAAGAGGAGCAAACCTTTAAACATGGCTGTCAAATCTTTAATAACATGTGTTCAAACAGACAGATGCTGCTGATTCAGTCCAGGACATTAAACATCATGTCAGACATGAGCTCAGAGATCATTAACTTATGATTGATGAGCTCAGAGCAGCTAATGAAGGATGGAGGAGAGAGATGGAGCTGGAACCATCATCAGTGCAGTCAGATACAGTATTGATCATCGACCCATACTGTGTGATCAGACTGATGTCCTTTGGTCTTCCTCAAAGGTGAAGGTCATAACACACCAGCATCCTGCCGATGGTTTCTGATTGGTCCCACTCCCATCAGATTCAAATGGATGGGGACACACACTCCGTCCTCTTCATCTCCTCCACCTGCAAAGAGAATCAGAGTCAGTGTGGAGGTGAGTGAGTGTTCACACAGACTCCATCAGCAGCAAAGCAGCACAGACTGACTCCACCCCTCTACTGACCTCACAGTCTGCAGTTTATAATCTGGACTCTGCACAAGATCCAGCAGCTGCTCCACTCCTGAATCCTGCAGGTTGTTTCCTTCCAGGTCCAGCACTGTCAGATGGGAGGGGTTGGACTTCAGAGCTGAGGCCAGAGCAGCACAGCTGATCTCTGACAGACCGCAGCTCCTCAATCTGAATAAAGAAAAACAGATAAAATCATTGATGATCAATCAGATGTTTGAGGTGTTCAGATCAACATCACTGTGTCCTCATCAACATGTCAGCACAACATTCACACACCTGTCCATGTCACACAGATCAATAACATGCTGCTGACCTCAGTCTGTCTCTACAGGGTCAATACTGGATCAATACTTGAATCAGCTGCATGTATTCATCAAGTAAACACTGAAACTAATCAGAGTTCAGAGGATCAGAGAGGACAAACATTCCCTTTAAGGACTAACAGAGGACATGTTCTGTAACAAACACTGGTCTTTGTGACCACAGACTGAATTTAGAACAACTAAAGATCATTTACAGATTCATGGATGAAGCTCTGTGTGAACATCCATTAAACATCAAACATCTACAACAGGAACAGAGAACTGACCTCAGAGTCCGCAGTCTGCAGTCTGGACTCTGCAGAAACCCACACAGCTGCTCCACTCCTGAATCCTGCAGCTTGTTCCCTTCCAGGTCCAGCAGTTTCAGATAGGAGGGGTTGGACTTCAGAGCTGAGACCAGAGCAGCACAGCTGATCTCTGACAGACTGCAGTCCTTCAATCTGAATAAAGAAAAACAGATGAAATCATTGATGATCAATCAGATGTTCTTTTTTTATTTGAGATGTTCCAGGGCTCTAGACTAACTTTTTTCTTAGGTGCACCGCATCACATTTAATATCGTAGTTTGTTTTTCAATCTCTGTCCATATATTTTATGTATCAGGCCTTAACTTGACATCTATCTTAACACAGAAGTTCTTTTCTTCTCTCATCATCTACAGCTATATCTACTGTTTACCTGATGGAGCCAAAGTTTTAGAAACACTGAGGTCCAAACAGTGATCTCCATACATATCATCCTAAAATGAATTTGGACTTTGTATAATGAACACAGTTAAATAGAATAGAATAGAATAGAATAGAATAGAATAGAATAGAATAGAATAGAATAGAATAGAAAATACTTTATTCATCCCAAGCCAGGAAATTTCACTATTGCAGCAGCAAAATACAGTCACTCAAGAAAACTAAAAAACATACCTCTAACGGTAAAAATGAAACAGTATAAACATTATTTACAGCAAAGTAAAAAATAAACATAGGTGCAGAAGCAAAAATGTGCAATTTGGTATGAAGTGATGAAAAGATATGAAATACAAGAACAGCAGTGTGCAATTTGAAAGTGAAAAAACCTAAACCTTGTGCAAAATACAAATAAGTCAATAAATAAAGTGATAATTCATATTATGGACAAACTAGCCAACAAGTCTGCCTGTCAGAAATCCATGATGAAGAAGAGTTCATACAGCACTCTTCATTTCCCTGTTTGCTTTCTCTCTGTATCTTCTGGCTGTAGCTCCTCACTTATCTATCTGCCACTGTGACTTCAAATAATATACAAATCATATACACCTTTATTTATTTCATACTTGTGATTGAGATATATATTTAGTTTTCTTCAACACGTTTCTAGTGTAGCTACAGTATCTCTCCTCATCTTCCTCACCTCTTCCTCAGTGTCTCCTCTCTTTCTAAAGCTGAGCTCCAGCTGACAGAACCTTTTCATTCTGTCTGTTACAGGAGGAACACTTTTATGCAGATATCATCCTGGCAGTCAATGGTCCACTATAGCAGGATAATAACAATACTTTTGAAATGGTATAACTCCTTAAAACCAGCTGACTGCTGTCAGTCAGAGTGAATCAGCCTTCATGGATGAACCACACAGGTCAGATAACACTGTCCTCAGACCTGCTGTTCACTCTATCATAATGCTGCGAGCACGTCTGTCTGTCTGTCTGTCTGTGTGCTGCTGCGTGGTGCAGTCAGAGGGCCGTATGAGTTCTGCACACATGTTTCAAAAAGTCCGGGACGAAACGAACTTTGTTCTTTGTTCTTGTTCTCGTCACAACAGATTTCTCTGTTCTCGTGGCGTATGGAACAAGCTTTAGCACACAGCATCAGCTCTTTGCAGATTTGTCTTCTTCTGGATTTCCTGCGGTCTCAGTCTGACTGCAGCAGACACAATTTCAAACATACACACACAGGGGTCCCACCCCTCACTGTCTCTGATTGGTTTAGACCACGATATGAGCCTGATGTGTGTCTGTTGTTGGACCACAGGGAGAGAGTCGCAGAGAATGTGTCTCCCTCTAACAGCTGGTCGCACCGGTGCAACCTCAGATATTTTTTGGTTGCACCATGAGAAATTAGGTCGCACTCTAGAGCCCTGTGTTCAGATCAACATCACTGTGTCCTCATCAACATGTCAGCACAACATTCACACACCTGTCCATGTCACACAGATCAATAACATGCTGCTGACCTCAGTCTGTCTCTACAGGGTCAATACTGGATCAATACTTGAATCAGCTGCATGTATTCATCAAGTAAACACTGAAACTAATCAGAGTTCAGAGGATCAGAGAGGACAAACATTCCCTTTAAGGACTAACAGAGGACATGTTCTGTAACAAACACTGGTCTTTGTGACCACAGACTGAATTTAGAACAACTAAAGATCATTTACAGATTCATGGATGAAGCTCTGTGTGAACATCCATTAAACATCAAACATCTACAACAGGAACAGAGAACTGACCTCAGAGTCCACAGTCTGCAGTCTGGACTCTGCAGAAACCCACACAGCTGCTCCACTCCTGAATCCTGCAGCTTGTTCCCTTCCAGGTCCAGCTGTGTCAGATGGGAGGGGTTGGACTTCAGAGCTGAGGCCAGAGCAGCACAGCTGATCTCTGACAGACTGCAGCCCCTCAATCTGAATAAAGAAAAACAGATGAAATCATTGATGATCAATCAGATGTTCTTTTTTTATTTGAGATGTTGAGATGTTTTCAATCTCTGTCCATATATTTTATGGATCAGGCCTTAACTTGACATCTATCTTAACACAGAAGTTCTTTTCTTCTCTCATCATCTACAGCTATATCTACTGTTTACCTGATGGAGCCAAAGTTTTAGAAACACTGAGGTCCAAACATTGATCTCCATACATATCATCCTAAAATGAATTTGGACTTTGTATAATGAACACAGTTGAATAGAATAGAATAGAATAGAATAGAATAGAATAGAATAGAATAGAAAATACTTTATTCATCCCAAGCCAGGAAATTTCACTATTGCAGCAGCAAAATACAGTCACTCAAGCAAACTAAAAAACATACCTCTAACGGTAAAAATGAAACAGTATAAACATTATTTACAGCAAAGTAAAAAATAAACATAGGTGCAGAAGCAAAAATGTGCAATTTGGTATGAAGTGATGAAATGATATGATATACAAGAACAGCAGTGTGCAATTTGAAAGAGAAAAAACCTAAACCTTGTGCAAAATACAAATAAGTCAATAAATAAAGTGATAATTCATATTATGGACAAACTAGCCAACAAGTCTGCCTGTCAGAAATCCATGATGAAGAAGAGTTCATACAGCACTCTTCATTTCCCTGTTTGCTTTCTCTCTGTATCTTCTGGCTGTCGCTCCTCACTTATCTATCTGCCACTGTGACTTCAAATAATATTCAAATCATATACACCTTTATTTATTTCATACTTGTGATTGAGATATATATTTAGTTTTCTTCAACATGTTTCTAGTGTAGCTACAGTATCTCTCCTCATCTTCCTCACCTCTTCCTCAGTGTCTCCTCTCTTTCTAAAGCTGAGCTCCAGCTGACAGAACCTTTTCATTCTGTCTGTTACAGGAGGAACACTTTTATGCAGATATCATCCTGGCAGTCAATGGTCCACTATAGCAGGATAATAACAATACTTTTGAAATGGTATAACTCCTTAAAACCAGCTGACTGCTGTCAGTCAGAGTGAATCAGCCTTCATGGATGAACCACACAGGTCAGATAACACTGTCCTCAGACCTGCTGTTCACTCTATCATAATGCTGCGAGCACGTCTGTCTGTCTGTCTGTCTGTGTGCTGCTGCGTGGTGCAGTCAGAGGGCCGTATGAGTTCTGCACACGTTTCAAAAAGTCCGGGCTGAATCGAACTTGATTCTTTGTTCTTGTTCTCGTCACAACAGATTTCTCTGTTCTCGTGGCGTATGGAACAAGCTTTAGCACACAGGATCAGCTCTTCGCAGATTCGTCTTCTTCTGGATTTCCTGCGGTCTCGGTCTGACTGCAGCAGACACAATTTCAAACATACACACACGGGGGTCCCACCCTTCACTGTCTCTGATTGGTTTAGACCATGATATGAGCCTGATGTGTGTCTGTTGTTGGACCAGGGTTATTACAACAACTAAAGATCATTTACAGATTCATGGATGAAGCTCTGTGTGAACATCCATTAAACATCAAACATCTACAACAGGAACAGAGAACTGACCTCAGAGTCTGCAGTCTGCAGTCTGGACTCTGCAGAAACCCACACAGCCGCTCCACTCCTGAATCCTGCAGCTTGTTCCCTTCCAGGTCCAGCAGTTTCAGATGGGAGGGGTTGGACTTCAGAGCTGAGGCCAGAGCAGCACAGCTGATCTCTGACAGACCGCAGTCCCTCAACCTGAATGAAGAAAAACAGATGAAGGGTAAAACCTTGTAGTACTGTCTAAAATTGTTTTCCAGGATTCTTATTTTTTCTTTTGTTGGTCTTGTCTTCGTTGTTTTATGTACTCCACACTGTCAGAGAATTATTGTTTTTAAAACTGATTCTGCGTCGGTAGAGAAGTGAGTTTGTGCGGAGTGTATGTGGGCAGTTGGTTGTGTAAGAGTGTGTCTATGTGAAAGTGTGTGACTCTGTTGCCAGAGCCACAGTGGGGGACAGAAGAAGGTACATAGGAAGTTAAATTTTAACGTATAGAGGGAATTTGCAAGTGGTAATCATGTCTAAATTGAAGACAAGTGATGAAGAGATGTGTAGGATGTTAAGCCATTGTCGCGGACAGGCAGGTCCGGACAACAAGCAGAAGGCAGCTGCTAAAATTTAAGCAGTAGTTTGTGAAGCGGTGACAGAACAGGGAGTTAAGGGATATGATAGGAAGCCGCTGAAGAGTGTAATTGTAATAGCGGAGAGCAAATATAAGATGGAACGAGAGGAGTTGGAAACACAGAGTAAGATAGCAGGAGTATTCCAGAGAAATAAATTCAAGAAAGCAGCATAAGCAGCAGAAGGAAAGAAGCAAGCCTTGTACCAGGCATATTTTTGCTCTCTTGATGAGGACTGTAGGGAGTCCGATAGTAGAACTGACAACGAACAGGAAGTGGAGAGCGAGGGAACTCAGGAGGCGGAGATACCGCCTTCCTATTCGCCCGCCTCCATTGTGGTCACTGCCCCAACTCAGACCCCACCTCCTGGGATGTACCCTATAATAGATATCACTAATGGGAGGGTACAAGTAACAGACAGACAGCCATATGAATCTACATACAGAAAACACTGACAAAGAGACCATGGAGATGAAAGGGTTGCAGACACAATTATTAAAGCTGCAGTTAGCTCAAGCTAGAAAGGAAGCAGCATATCAGAGAAAAATGAAGAAATACACCCCTGCATCACAGATGGCAGTTCAGCCTCAGCCTGCTCCCCCACCGCAGCCACAGTCCCCAGTTGTGGGAAATCCTGATATGTATATAACCCCACCTTGGGTAACCCCCCACTATCATGATGGGTGGTGCCAAAGTAATAGAGGAGGTAACTGGAGGAAGAGGGGTGGAATGGGGAGGGGGGTGTGGACAGGGTGGAAACATGTTGGGAAGGTCTGGGAGCTGTTACTTTTGTGGAGAACCTGGTCACTGGGAAAGAGACTGTCCCTATAGAGTGCAACCCCTACATTGTCCACAAGGGGCTCCCTGGTATCCTCCCCAGGGAAATGGCATCCAAGGATCACACTGATATCTCACATCATTCCATCGGTTGGCTTCTTTGGGGAACTTCAACATCTGCCATTCACAGAACTTGTGAAACTGCATTAGCAGACCAGCACAGACATTGTTTCATTTGCTCCAGCTCATCACCAGTGAATGTGATGGGCAGAGACTTGTTGATCAAAACTAGAACCTCCATTATGTGCTCCCCAGACGGACTAACAGTGACATTCACTGATGAACAGAACTTTGCATGCTCCCTGAGTGTTGGAGTAACTGGATAGTGGCTGATGACACCACTAAGATACAGATGACTTGTGCAGATATCTACTGGACTCACCTCCTGCCTGAGTCTCCTCAAGGGGGCAGTCTCCTAAGTCTATTCCAGCAGTGGAAACCCTGGATAACGTCTCTCCGATCCTATAGGCTGCCACAGACCCTCTGTATGTTACACTCTTCTATGACAGGCATGAGGATCTCTCTACCAGGAGAGGTTACTGAGTTCTCCTCCTTACTAGAGGGACGAAATTGGTCCATCATAGTAGATAATTTGTTCGTGGCTGGGGAAGGAGTAGTTGCTGATGTACAGTTTACACCAGAATAGTTTAAGTGGCTAAAAATGTGTGCCACATGTTTCATTAGCCATTCATCCAAAACATCAAGCTATAGAATAAAGCTCCATGGCCAAGAAATATAAAACTACTTCTGATAGGCGGCTATCATAGACAATAGGTGTTCAGCATTCTTCATCCTTAAACCTTAAACAGGAGACCAGATATTGTCAACTTCTTCTTAATCAAAGAACCGGGGAAGATGAACGAAAGGATCCAGAAGGTCATCCCTAACACATGAGAAATTAGGTCGCACTCTAGAGCCCTGTGTTCAGATCAACATCACTGTGTCCTCATCAACATGGCAGCACAACATTCACACACCTGTCCATGTCACACAGATCAATAACATGCTGCTGACCTCAGTCTGTCTCTACAGGGTCAATACTGGATCAATACTTGAATCAGCTGCATGTATTCATCAAGTAAACACTGAAACTAATCAGAGTTCAGAGGATCAGAGAGGACAAACATTCCCTTTAAGGACTAACAGAGGACATGTTCTGTAACAAACACTGGTCTTTGTGACCACAGACTGAATTTAGAACAACTAAAGATCATTTACAGATTCATGGATGAAGCTCTGTGTGAACATCCATTAAACATGAAACATCTACAACAGAAACAGAGAACTGACCTCAGAGTCTGCAGTCTGCAGTCTGGACTCTGCAGAAACCCACACAGCTGCTCCACTCCTGAATCCTGCAGGTCGTTCCCTCTCAGGTCCAGCTCTGTCAGATGGGAGGGGTTGGACTTCAGAGCTGAGACCAGAGCAGCACAGTTGATCTCTGACAGACCGCAGCGCCACAATCTGAATAAAGAAAAACAGATGAAATCATTGATGATCAATCAGATGTTCTTTCTTTATTTGAGATGTTCCAGGGCTCTAGACTAACTTTTTTCTTAGGTGCACCGCATCACATTTAATATCGTAGTTTGTTTTTCAATCTCTGTCCATATATTTTATGGATCAGGCCTTAACTTGACATCTATCTTAACACAGAAGTTCTTTTCTTCTCTCATCATCTACAGCTATATCTACTGTTTACCTGATGGAGCCAAAGTTTTAGAAACACTGAGGTCCAAACATTGATCTCCATACATATCATCCTAAAATGAATTTGGACTTTGTATAATGAACACAGTTAAATAGAACAGAATAGAATAGAATAGAATAGAATAGAATAGAATAGAATAGAATAGAATAGAATAGAAAATACTTTATTCATCCCAAGCCAGGAAATTTCTCTATTGCAGCAGCAAAATACAGTCACTCAAGCAAACTAAAAAACATACCTCTAACGGTAAAAATGAAACAGTATAAACATTATTTACAGCAAAGTAAAAAATAAACATAGGTGCAGAAGCAAAAATGTGCAATTTGGTATGAAGTGATGAAATGATATGATATACAAGAACAGCAGTGTGCAATTTGAAAGTGAAAAAACCTAAACCTTGTGCAAAATACAAATAAGTAAATAAATAAACTGATCATTCATATTATGGACAAACTAGCCAACAAGTCTGCCTGTCAGAAATCCATGATGAAGAAGAGTTCATACAGCACTCTTCATTTCCCTGTTTGCTTTCTCTCTGTATTTTCTGGCTGTCGCTCCTCACTTATCTATCTGCCACTGTGACTTCAAATAATATTCAAATCATATACACCTTTATTTATTTCATACTTGTGATTGAGATATATATTTAGTTTTCTTCAACACGTTTCTAGTGTAGCTACAGTATCTCTCCTCATCTTCCTCACCTCTTCCTCAGTGTCTCCTCTCTTTCTAAAGCTGAGCTCCAGCTGACAGAACCTTTTCATTCTGTCTGTTACAGGAGGAACACTTTTATGCAGATATCATCCTGGCAGTCAATGGTCCACTATAGCAGGATAATAACAATACTTTTGAAATGGTATAACTCCTTAAAACCAGCTGACTGCTGTCAGTCAGAGTGAATCAGCCTTCATGGATGAACCACACAGGTCAGATAACACTGTCCTCAGACCTGCTGTTCACTCTATCATAATGCTGCGAGCACGTCACGCCCCCTCCCTGAACATGACCGGCTCGTTATCATCATTCAGGTCAACAGCAAATTAGCATAGTAGCAACAAACCCTCCTCCTCCGCCACATGTTCACCTGAACTGTGGTTCCTGCTGTTCACCAGTGAAACATCTTTAATACCTGTCTGTCTGTCTGTCTGTCTGTCTGTGTGCTGCTGTGTGGTGCAGTCAGAGGGCCGTATGAGTTCTGCACACATGTTTCAAAAAGTCCGGGACGAAACGAACTTTGTTCTTTGTTCTTGTTCTCGTCACAACAGATTTCTCTGTTCTCGTGGCGTATGGAACAAGCTTTAGCACACAGCATCAGCTCTTTGCAGATTTGTCTTCTTCTGGATTTCCTGCGGTCTCAGTCTGACTGCAGCAGACACAATTTCAAACATACACACACAGGGGTCCCACCCCTCACTGTCTCTGATTGGTTTAGACCACGATATGAGCCTGATGTGTGTCTGTTGTTGGACCACAGGGAGAGAGTCGCAGAGAATGTGTCTCCCCTTTTTTGGTTGCAACATGAGAAATTAGGTCGCACTCTAGAGCCCTGTGTTCAGATCAACATCACTGTGTCCTCATCAACATGGCAGCACAACATTCACACACCTGTCCATGTCACACAGATCAATAACATGCTGCTGACCTCAGTCTGTCTCTACAGGGTCAATACTGGATCAATACTTGAATCAGCTGCATGTATTCATCAAGTAAACACTGAAACTAATCAGAGTTCAGAGGATCAGAGAGGACAAACATTCCCTTTAAGGACTAACAGAGGACATGTTCTGTAACAAACACTGGTCTTTGTGACCACAGACTGAATTTAGAACAACTAAAGATCATTTACAGATTCATGGATGAAGCTCTGTGTGAACATCCATTAAACATCAAACATCTACAACAGGAACAGAGAACTGACCCCAGAGTCTGCAGTCTGCAGTCTGGACTCTGCAGAAACCCACACAGCTGCTCCACTCCTGAATCCTGCAGGTTGTTCCCTCCCAGGTCCAGCTCTGTCAGATGGGAGGGGTTGGACTTCAGAGCTGAGGCCAGAGCAGCACAGCTGATCTCTGACAGACCGCAGTACCACAATCTGAATAAAGAAAAACAGATGAAATCATTGATGATCAATCAGATGTTCTTTTTTTATTTGAGATGTTCCAGGGCTCTAGACTAACTTTTTTCTTAGGTGCACCGCATCACATTTAATATCGTAGTTTGTTTTTCAATCTCTGTCCATATATTTTATGGATCAGGCCTTAACTTGACATCTATCTTAACACAGAAGTTCTTTTCTTCTCTCATCATCTACAGCTATATCTACTGTTTACCTGATGGAGCCAAAGTTTTAGAAACACTGAGGTCCAAAAATTGATCTCCATACATATCATCCTAAAATGAATTTGGACTTTGTATAATGAACACAGTTAAATGGAATAGAATAGAATAGAATAGAATAGAATAGAATAGAATAGAATAGAAAATACTTTATTCATCCCAAGCCAGGAAATTTCACTATTGCAGCAGCAAAATACAGTCACTCAAGCAAACTAAAAAACATACCTCTAACGGTAAAAATTAAACAGTATAAACATTATTTACAGCAAAGTAAAAAATAAACATAGGTGCAGAAGCAAAAATGTGCAATTTGGTATGAAGTGATGAAATGATATGATATACAAGAACAGCAGTGGGCAATTTGAAAGTGAAAAAACCTAAACCTTGTGCAAAATACAAATAAGTAAATAAATAAACTGATAATTCATATTATGGACAAACTAGCCAACAAGTCTGCCTGTCAGAAATCCATGATGAAGAAGAGTTCATACAGCACTCTTCATTTCACTGTTTGCTTTCTCTCTGTATTTTCTGGCTGTCGCTCCTCACTTATCTATCTGCCACTGTGACTTCAAATAATATTAAAATCATATACACCTTTATTTATTTCATACTTGTGATTGAGATATATATTTAGTTTTCTTCAACACGTTTCTAGTGTAGCTACAGTATCTCTCTCATCTTCCTCACCTCTTCCTCAGTGTCTCCTCTCTTTCTAAAGCTGAGCTCCAGCTGACAGAACCTTTTCATTCTGTCTGTTACAGGAGGAACACTTTTATGCAGATATCATCCTGGCAGTCAATGGTCCACTATAGCAGGATAATAACAATACTTTTGAAATGGTATAACTCCTTAAAACCAGCTGACTGCTGTCAGTCAGAGTGAATCAGCCTTCATGGATGAACCACACAGGTCAGATAACACTGTCCTCAGACCTGCTGTTCACTCTATCATAATGCTGCGAGCACGTCACGCCCCCTCCCTGAACATGACCGGCTCCTTATCATCATTCAGGTCAACAGCAAATTAGCATAGTAGCAACAAACCCTCCTCCTCCGCTACATGTTCACCTGAACTGTGGTTCCTGCTGTTCACCAGTGAAACATCTTTAATACCTGTCTGTCTGTCTGTCTGTCTGTCTGTCTGCCTGTCTGTCTGTCTGTCTGTCTGTCTTTGTTCTTTGTTCTCGTCACAACAGATTTCTCTGTACTCGTGGCGTATGGAACAAGCTTTAGCACACAGCATCAGCTCTTCACAGATTCGTCTTCTTCTTCTGGATTTCCTGTGGTCTCGGTCTGACTGCAGCAGACACAATTTCAAACATACACACACGGGGGTCCCACCCTTCACTGTCTCTAATTGGTTTAGACCACGATATGAGCCTGATGTGTGTCTGTTGTTGGACCACAGGGAGAGAGTCGCAGAGAATGTGTCTCCCTCTAACAGCTGGTCGCACCGGTGCAACCTCAGATATTTCTTGGTTGCAACATGAGAAATTAGGTCGCACTCTACAGCCCTGTGTTCAGATCAACATCACTGTGTCCTCATCAACATGTCAGCACAACATTCACACACCTGTCCATGTCACACAGATCAATAACATGCTGCTGACCTCAGTCTGTCTCTACAGGGTCAATACTGGATCAATACTTGAATCAGCTGCATGTATTCATCAAGTAAACACTGAAACTAATCAGAGTTCAGAGGATCAGAGAGGACAAACATTCCCTTTAAGGACTAACAGAGGACATGTTCTGTAACAAACACTGGTCTTTGTGACCACAGACTGAATTTAGAACAACTAAAGATCATTTACAGATTCATGGATGAAGCTCTGTGTGAACATCCATTAAACATCAAACATCTACAACAGGAACAGAGAACTGACCTCAGAGTCTGCAGTCTGCAGTCTGGACTCTGCAGAAACCCACACAGCTGCTCCACTCCTGAATCCTGCAGCTTGTTCCAGCCCAGGTCCAGCTCTGTCAGATGGGAGGGGTTGGACTTCAGAGCTGAGGCCAGAGCAGCACAGCTGATCTCTGACAGACCGCAGTACATCAATCTGAATAAAGAAAAACAGATGAAATCATTGATGATCAATCAGATGTTTGAGATGTTCAGATCAACATCACTGTGTCCTCATCAACATGTCAGCACAACATTCACACACCTGTCCATGTCACACAGATCAATAACATGCTGCTGACCTCAGTCTGTCTCTACAGGGTCAACAGGTGCTGGCAGGGCTCAAACCTACACATGACACGTCTGCTTTGTTGATGTTGTAACTTCAGGGTTGGAGCTGTGCTTCCTCTCAGTGCCTCTCTGTCTCCTTCAAACAGCGTCCTTAAGGCTGCACTGGTGTCCAACATGTTAGGTATGGACTTACTGAATCAGACCCATGAGCCTCAGCAGCTCCCGTTCTTCCTGTGGAGGGAGTATCTGTGTCACTGCTCTCACTGCTCCTCATCCAGCTTCAGAGCGCCTGCACTGAGTGTGTGTCTGATGTCTCTGATTTCATTGGTCCTCATGAAACACCTGCAGGACAGTGTTTGTTCCAGGCTTAAATCCACATGTGCTGTGAGCTGCCTCTTGGTGTTCAGTCTTTCCTGTGTCTGCTGTACTTTTGGTATCTTCTGTCCTGACTCTTCCTGACCTCTTCACCTCTGCTTCTTCTCTCACAGCTTTGACTTGTTGTTCTTCATCTGGACAGATATCAAACATCAACATCTTTCTCAGGTGTCAGATCTGCTGCCTCTCACCTGCTCATTACTTATGACACATACAGTTCTGTCATGAGAATCATCCAGCTCTCCTTATCTTTGTTTTTAAATCAGTAAACACCGAGAGCTTCCTCCTGTTTCTGGGCTCTGGTGAAGAACATGTGTTGTATATGAGCTGGGTTCTTCAGGTCCACATCAGTCTTTAAACGTCCTCTTCAGCGCCTCTCTTCGATCTCTTTTGTTGTCCTCAAAATCAAACTATTACAAACTTTGATCAGCTCACTCTCTGTGCACACATATATTCTCACTTATATATCATTCTGCTTCTGTTGTTGGACAGGAAGACGTCCAAAGGACACCAGTGTGAAGAAGATGATGGTCCTTCAGTCAAACTGTCTGTGGATCCTTCTCTACCAGTGCTCTGTGCAGTCTGAGACAAAATGGACTTCCATTGTTATCATCTATGATAATAATGACAACTGACCTCAGAGTCTGCAGTCTGCAGTGAGGACTCTGCAGTCCAACACACAGCTGCTCCACTCCTGAATCGTGCAGGTTCTTGTTCTCACTCAGGTCCAGTTCGGTCAGATGGGAGGGGTTGGACTTCAGAGCTGAGGCCACGACTTCACAGTGAGTCTCTGAGAGTCCACAGTTAGAAAGTCTGTCAAACACCAAAAACAGAAAACATGTTGTTAAAGAAGACACTTAATGTGGACCTTATTTGAAGACAGGTGGACACGTCCTGTCCACATGTTGCTCTTCACATCAGTGGTTCAGCCTGTCTGATCTGACTGTTTGACATGAAACAATAATCCTCATCAGACTGTTAATCTGTGCTGTAATCTGCAGATGGAGCAGAGAACATGGAGTTCTGTAGATATTCTGGATGATTCTGTCCGTGTGAAAGCAGATCACTGTGACATCATCAACATGATGTCATCACTGTAACACTGCAGCTACAGTTACACACTGAGGCTGATCATGGTGTTCAGAGATTTAATAAACCTTCAACATAAACACATAAACACAGCTGAAGAACATCTGAGACAAAGGCCCAGCTGACACATGGACCTCTGAAGAACCACACAGTGTGGATCTGTGAAAACCTGAAACACTAATCTACACTGATTCACAATCATCATCACATCTGGACTCACCGAGCCTTCCTGCAGTTCCTCACAGCTGTAATCAGTCTCCGTCGTCCCTCCTCTGATGTGTTGTACTTGCTCAGGTCCAGCTCCTCCAGGACCTCCTCTGACATCTGCAGCATGTAGGCCAGCGCTGAGCAGTGGACCTCAGAGAGTCTCTTCTCTGATCTGGTCCCTGACTGCAGGAACTCTTGGATCTCCTGATGGACTGAGAGCTCGTTCATCTCCATCAGACAGTGGAAGATGTTGATGCTTCTGTCAGGAGAGATTTCATCAGTGTTCATCTTCTTCAGGTTGTTGATGGCTCTCTGGATGGTTTCTGGTCTGTTCTCTGTCTGACCCAGCAGGCCTCTGAAGAGTTTCTGGATGATTCCTGGTCTGTTCTCTCTCTGAGCCAGCAGGCCTCCTAAGAGCCTCTGGTTGGACTGCAGAGAGAGGCCATGAAGGAAGCGAACCACCAGGTCCAGGTGGCCATGTTTACTCTGCAGAGATTTCTCCATGACTCTCTTCAGGAAGTCATCCAGAGAGGAGTGTCTGTAGTCGTCTCCCAGGAAGTCCTTCAGCCCCTCGGTGGTCCTGTTGGTGTAACAGAGGATCAGGTGGAGAGCAGCCAGAAACTCCTGAACACTCAGATGGATGAAGCAGAACACCTTGTCGTGGTACAGGCCTCTCTCCTCTTTAAAGATCTGTGTGAACAGTCCTGAGCACACTGAGGCTGCTCTGATATCGATGCCACACTCTGTCAGGTCTGATTCATAGAAGATCAGGTTTCCTTTCTGCAGCTGCTCAAAAGCCAGTTTCCCCAGAGACCGGATCATCTCCCTGCTCTCTGGATTCCAGTGTGGATCTGTCTCAGCTCCTCCTTCATACTTGACCCTCTTCACTTTGGCCTGAACCACCAGGAGGTGGATGTACATCTCAGTCAGGGTCCTGGGCAGCTCTCCTCCCTCTCTGCTCTCCAACATGTCCTCCAGAACTGTAGCAGTGATCCAGCAGAAGACCGGGATGTGGCACATGATGTGGAGGCTCCGTGATGTCTTGACATGGGAGATGATCCTGCTGGCTCGCTCCTCCTCTCTGAACCTCCTCCTAAAGTAATCCTCCTTCTGTGGGTCGGTGAACCCTCTGACCTCTGTCGCCATGTCCACACAGTCAGGAGGGATCTGATTGGCTGCTGCAGGTCTTGTGGTGATCCAGAGGCGAGCAGAGGGAAGCAGCTTCCCCCTGATGAGGTTTGTCAGCAGCACATGCACTGAGGTGGACTCTGTGACATCAGTCAGGACCCGAGTGTTGTGGAAGTCCAGAGGAAGTCGACACTCATCCAGACCGTCAAAGATGAAGAGCACCTGGAGGTGCTGGAAGCTGCAGATTCCTGCCTCTTTGGTTTCAGGGAAGAAGTGATGAACAAGCTCCACCAAGCTGAACCGTTTCTCTCTCAGCACATTCAGCTCTCTGAAAGTGAATGGAAATGTGAAGTGGACGTCCTGGTGGTCTTTGTCTTCAGCCCAGTCCAGACTGAACTTCTGTGTTAGGACTGTTTTCCCGATGCCAGCCACTCCCTGTGTCATCACTGTTCTGATTGGTTCCTGTCTTCCAGGTGAGCCTTTGAAGAGGTCTGCTGGTCTGATGGGGGTTTCTGGTCTGTGTGCTTTCCTAGATGCTGCTTCAATCTGTCTGACCTCATGGTCCTCGTTGACCCCTGCAGTCCCCCCCTCTGTGATGTAGAGCTCTGTGTAGATTTGGTTCAGAAGGGTCGGCTCTCCTGCTTTAGCGATGCCCTCAAACACACACTGGAACTTCTGCTTCAGATTAGACTTGAGTTTACGTCCACACTCTGCAGCTGCAGATCCTGAACAAACAGTAAATGTGATGAGTGACTGAACTTCCTGACAGTCTTCAGTCAGAAGTGACAGATGTGCTGCAGATGTCTGCATCATGTTAACAGCAGAGTGTGTAGATGTAAACTTCATTTCCTCTTTCCATCATGTTAAAGCTCTTAAATCCTCTTACTGCTCTGCAGACGCTCAGCCAGCTCCTCCTGCTCCATCCTCCTCAGGAAGTCCACCGTGATCTGCACAAAGGACTCTCTGCTCCTCCTCCGCTCTTCATCCTCCTCATCCTCCCTCTGGCTCTCACAGCATTCTGGGTAATCTGGACTCAGAAGCTTCTGGATCTTCTTCAGCTCGGCCTTCACAAAAGTGAGGATGTTGTCCTCCAGCAGCTGGAACAGAGAGACACAAACATCAGGTCCATGTTGGACAGACTGACAGTCCACTGGTCTACAAAGTGCAGCATGGAGACACAACAACACAACACATGGACCAGCAGCTGTTCTACATGTACACACCTGAAATATGGAGTCCAGCTGTGTCTGATGCTGCTGGGCAGACGGACCACCGGGAGTCTCTGAGCTCTGCTGGTGGACTCTGTGGACCAATCAGGAACAGTTAGCCCACATGATGTCACATGATGTCAGCACACATGCAGAAACAGCAGCTGCTTCCAGAGTGTGTGTTCTGTGCTGAACACACACGGCTGTGCTCTGAAACAGGCCGTCAGCTCTGAACCTGCAGCTGTTTGAAGCAACTCAGATCTTACTGCTTCAAGGAAGACCGGACTTCTCCTTTAAAGTTAATGATGGCATCCTTTGACCAATCACTCCTCAGAGACACACAGCTGGGTCCTGGTCCTGGTCCTGGTCCTGGTGAGTCTGGTCTCTTCTTGTTCCTGGTACAGAGATAAAAATCATCAGCTGATGTTTCACAGTGACTGCAGGAGGAAGAAGCAGCTACCAGAAGAAAGGAGCCATGTGTTACTGTGTGTGTTACTGTGTGTGTGTGTTACTGTGTGTGTGTTACTGTGTTTGTGTGTGTTACTATGTGTGTGAGTTAATGTGTATGTGTTATTGTGTGTGTGTGTGTGTTACCTGTTCATGTTGCTGAGCAGCTGCAGTGACAGATGTGCTTCTTCCTCTCTTTATTCTCACAGAGCCCTGCAGAGGACAACACAACACAAAGGCTGCAGTTTGTGACACAAAATGGCCGCTTTGCTGCGCTGGTCATGTGACATAAGAGAGGGCGTCACAATAAAAACTACAAGCATCTACTAAACTTATTTCAGAGGCCAAAAACAACACAAAGGACTGAAAAGCCACAGAGTTGGGATGAGCATAAATTCATACCATCCCATATTCAGACACCCATCAACTAACACTAGCTGGAGACTGCAATTGTGTAATTGATCCCTTATTAGAGAGATCCTCCACCCGTACCATTCCCAAATGTAAAACAGCAGTATGTATAGAAAATGTTCTGCAAGCATGATCCCGGGACAAGATAGCTCTAAAAGAAGTTTGAAATCCGGCCAGGACGTGCGAGACAGAAGCTACTGCTAACATGCCTGAATCTGTTCCAGAGGAAGAGGAGCAGCAACACCCACAAGCTGACACCGAGGCTGTCCTTGACCCGGCTGTTCCTCAAACTATTCAGGAAATAACAGCAAATATAACTCGGTGATTGATGAAAAGCTCGGGCCTTATCCCAAAGGATACAAGCACACGGCCAGCAGCTGAAAAAGATGGAGGAGAAAAGCACTGAGGCAGAGAATAGGATTGCTGCGGCTGAACACACCTGTGAGACAGTGGACACAGTGGGATTGTCATATTAAATATTGTCATATTTAAAAAAGAAATGATTGATATTGCTACGATGCCAGAAACACATGTGAATGATAAGGAACATGTAAAGCTGCAGCAGTGCGGCTGTGATCCAGTTTATTTCTCATCTTTCTCCACCAAAAGCAGAGGGGTGGCAATACTCATTAGGAGAAATGGACCAGTTCAAGAGTCCAAATGCAATAAAGATAAACATGGACGGTTTGTCCTTATCTCTGCCTCCTTACACGGGGAGGACTTTGCTCTCTTAAGTGTCTGCTGCCCTCCATGTCATCCCCTTAACTTTTTGACAGAGGCTTTTGCCAAGTGGCTTTAATTGCCTTGTGAACCCTCTGATGGACAGGTTTCCTCTTGGTGCTTTGGCCCTATCAAAACAGTCAAAACAGATCATTGGTCTTTGTGAGGACTTTGGTTCTGTGGATGTTTATAGGACACTTCACCCAGCAGATAAGGAATCCAGCTTCTTTTCTAATCCTCATAATTGCCATACAAGAACTGACTTTTTGCTCCAAACAGCTGACAGAATGAGCTGTTTCCTGTTCAGTTGGAAGCATAATAACATCAGACCATGCAGCAGTGTATATGAATGTTAACATTAAAGAATCCTTAGGAGACCCACAAGTTGGAGAATGGACCCCTCAATTCTAAAAGATCAAAAATTCATATCATATTTTAACTACAGAATTCAAGCATGTTTTCACCACTAACTCTCCCTCGGCTACCGACTCGTCCCTGCTCTGGGAAACCTCCGAGGCTTCTGCCAGGGGGTTGATCATGTGCTATACGGCTGCCAAAAGACGGAAAAATATGGAACAACAAATCTTGGTAGAAAAAAGGTTCAGTCTATCACAAAGGGAATATATTAAGAAACCTACAGCAGCTAAGCTGAAGGAAATTACCGCCATTTCCGACAATGCTAAAACTCTAATGGAAGCTTTTTTCTCCAAACTTAATCTCCAACTATATCACAAGATCAGAAATCTAAATGAAATGCCCCGATCTCAGTGTCTGACCTGCGTGAGGCCGTTCAGCTTATTGAATCAGGCAAAGCACCAGGCAGTGATGGTGCTGGTAGTGAGTTCTAGAAGGAATTTCTAAATATTTGATTGGAGCCTATGATGAATATGTTTAATCATTCTTTTGAATGTGGCACCCTCCCACCATCACTAAGGGAAGCCAATATTTCACTAATGCTCAAAAAGGGAAATGCTCTGAAGACTGCGCCTCATATAGGCCGATCTCTGTGCTGAATGTGGATTTAGATAGGGTATGTGGATACCCTATCTAACTTCCACTGTGACAGAGAGACTGGCTTCACTGTGATGCAGCGTTCTTCACATTTACTGCCTCACCTTCAGACTTTAGCTCCTTCACAGATAACATATCTAATCTGTTAGCATAGCGATTCATTTGCCCCTTAACCCGCTAACTGGCTGGTTCACAATGATTGGCTGTAAGGTCTGACAGTCAAGCTAACTTGACCAATGTGTTGCCTCCTATGTGTGTAGGATCAGACAGAGACAGTCTTCTCTACCGCTCTGTGGGATCGTTCCTTCTCTTTCACAGACGTCATTCTGTGCACATCCACTGTTTAGTTTTGTTGCGTCTCCAAAAACTGAGGATGAAATGTGATTTTAGAAAAAGTGTGGGTGTTACATCCCCCACATCCCCCGCGGCTGCTACGCCCATGGTTCCAACAATCACAGAAATGCTGCCGACACCATGAAGTCATCAATTTAGTTCAAACAGAAATCAATACGAAGACATGAAGGACACTTCAACACCTGAGGGACGAGACAGAGGACAGACTTCATTCAGGCTGCAGCAGGGAGCTGCTGGACAAAAGTTCCACCTCACTGAGCTGACCGTCCACACAGAGACAGTCAGAGACAAGAGTCCTCACAGAGACAGGCAGACAGACAAAGAGTCCTCACAGAGACACACAGACATACAGAGTCCTCACAGAGACACAGACAGAGAGTCCTCACAGAGACACACAGAAAGACAAAGAGTCCTCACAGAGACACACAGACAGACTCACCGTCACAGAGACAAAGACGCTGCGCCACAACCAGAGGACAAAGTGAAAGTAAACTTTGATCAGACTCACCTGAGCAGTCAGACCTGTTCTTCTTCCTCTTCCTGCTGCAGGGTGTCTGCAGGGTCCTAAAAAGTGTTAAAAGTTGATCAAATGTGGGAAAATTAAGGCTCTTAAAAAGTATTGAAACGTCTTAACGTCTCTTCTCTGTCTCCCACATGAGAGGCGGGCCTACGTAAATCACTGCGTTTTTAGCGTCGCCTCTTGAATCTCTCTTCACTTAAGTGGCGGCTGCAGGGCTCTCGAGTCTGACGCACTGAGAGTGAGACACACATGTCAACAGGTTCACATATACACGAGTCAGAGGCTGACTTGCACTCCTATAGCTGACCAATCAGAAAACAGAATTTCTCAGCCAATCAGAACGTAGAATTCCTTATTGCCAGGTGATAAACCTGTGTTGACTTTAATGTGTTCTTTCGAGCTTCCTTCTCAGCTGAACTCATTTCTGTTAAATTGCAATTTGCTGTTAAAGATCTGTTGCTAACAACAGCTTAAAGAGGCGAAAATATTTTTATAACATTTTTTGAAAGGTTTTAAACAGTCTTAAAAAGGTATTGAGATTAACCACAGGACCCCTGCATCAACCCTGTGCTGAGTCATCCACACAGGAAGCAGCAGCAGAGTTTGTGAGTCCATCGTCTCTGAGGACATATTTTCATCCAGCGGGGACCTGACAGAGACAGAATGCAGCTAGGATCTGGATCAGACCGAAAACAACAAAAGAAAAAACAGGCGAGGGCCGCTCGTCTTCGTCAACAGCAGCAACAAGACGAAGGACACGAGCTGCTCCGCTCGAGGCGAAGGCAGGCAGGGAAAGATAGAAATCAAACACACCCAGCCTCCCACAATGCACTGGGCGGGGGGAGGGGAGTAAAAACGTGTTTTTGTGCGAGGACGAACAGAAACAAACACTCAGAACGGAACCTTCCAGAAAACACAAAAAGGAATTCTGACTTTATTGACTTTGACTTTTATTATTCAGACAGTTACAGAGGGGCCGCGTCCACGCCGGAACCACCCCCCCCCCCCCAGCCTTCCTTCACCCCCACCCCCCCCCCCCCCCAGCCTTCCTTCACCCCCACCCCCCCCCCCCAGCCTTCCTTCACCCCCACCCCCCCCCCCCCCCACCCCCCCCCCGACCTCCTTTTGGACTGCCTGTTGTGGGGAAAGTTTTGGGGGAAAGGGGTGGAATTTTGGTTGGGTGAGAAATACTTAGATTGGAAAAAACCTTTGTTTCCTTTGGGGAGTGTATTGTTTTGCGGGGCAA
The DNA here is from genome assembly GCF_900634625.1 of Parambassis ranga. Taxonomy (NCBI): domain Eukaryota; kingdom Metazoa; phylum Chordata; class Actinopteri; family Ambassidae; genus Parambassis; species Parambassis ranga. Next base: position 44,378 of record NW_021144814.1, on the reverse strand, counting down.
GCCCTTTAACAGGACACTGTGGTTCACAGTGAGATTTAAGTTATCCAAGTTGGTATTTTCCTTTTATTAAACAATTGAAATTGGTAACGTCCATAGTTTGTTTTTTGTGGTAACGTTGACTGTAAAACAGGGGTCTCAAAGTCAACTTACCCGGGGGGCCGCTGGGGGTATAGCCTGGTTGAGGCTGGGCCGCATTAAGGCCGCATTAAAAAAAAGTACAACTGGTCCAATCGTCTCAGTCTTTATTAATAACAGCTCAGAATAGGGATGCAAATTATTGATTAATTCAATAATCGTTATTGAATGACCTTATCGATCGAATTGATAAGAGGTGATTTTCCTGGGCCTGAATTTCCCTCAGTTTCACTAAGACTAAAATCTAAACATTGTTTACTAAATAAACTGCATGTCATATTCCTTAATGAGTGATTTGCTGTACCTTTGGGGATACAGTACAGACAATGACATTTATGTAGAGAAACAAAATCTATTGTGAATAGAAATTAAATAAAACATGTCAGCTGCTTTAACATGAAAGAAGTTGTTCACTGGCTCCTCACACAGACACATGTCAGGAGTCAGGCGTGTGTGCAGCTTGTTTACAGTGAGGGCAGCTACTGAGAACATGTGTCCATTCAACTAGCATCCTGATTAAAAAGAAAGAAAGAAACTCCAAGTACTTCATGTGAGCTGAGTATTCACAGCGAGCACAAATGAAAACGCAGATTATCACACGGCAGTCTCCTACTTTGATCCATTCTGGGACTATATTCTGACGGAGCACTGCTACATGCGCACTGAGATCACGCCGCACCTGAAAACACACACCGTCAACATACCAGCATGGCTATAGGCTGCTGAGAACTGTCCAACAGACAGCGGGTCGCTTGACACAGTTTTCAATGCGCGCTCTCATTCCTCCGGCGCAGTACGCTCACATGTGTGTGCGCACGCCTGTGTGTGTGTCGGGGGGCGGAACTCCTCTGCAGCGGAGAAATGTGCGAGTATACAGAGACAGAAACGACACACTGAGCAGAACGGAGGCTGCCACTCCTCATAAAAATTCAAACTAAATATCAGAGAAATACTGACGGGCAATTAATAATAAAAATGAAATGCACAGGACAAGCCTCAGTAAATAAGTGCGTGTGAGAAAAATGTGCGGGCCGCACTAACACTAAACTTTGATGTCAAGTGGGGGGGCCACAAAATATCGGCTCGCGGGCCGCAAATGGCCCACGGGCCGCTACTTTGAGACCCTTGCTGTAAAATGATGGTCGAGTGTTACACGTTGAACAAGGCGCCGACGTAGGTCAGAATCCACATCAACACGGCGAACTGCACAGACACCACAGAAGAAGAAAAAGTCAAACAGACGTCACCCTGAACGACCACAAATCACAGACAGACGCAAAATGTATCATTGATTTATCATTGGAAAGCTCAAAGTGATGGAGCTGTGACCATCAGACTCACCTGACACTGATTTAATGATCAACTTATTGATCAGGCTGATTGATCATAAACTCAGGTTCGTTTCAACTGCTCATGTTTGTTTCAGAGTTATGATGATGGTGGATTATTGATTACACAGCATCATGTTCTGATCATGTTTCATTACGTCAGTGACACACAGCAAAACATTTAACCCTTTCACGCTCAGTAAAAACACACTCAGACTGTGTGTGTCTGAGATTCATCCACCACATACTGAGAGTCCCAGAGAATAAATCAGTCACCTGTGGATCAAAGGTCGGTCTGAGTTCAGCCTGCAGCTCCACATAAAAACATGGCCGTGGCAGGTGTGTGTGTGTGTGTGTGTGTGTGTGTGTGTGTGAATATCTGAGCTGGAGCTCTCACCTTGATGGAGTCCACCAGGTCCTGGACCAGGAACAGGCGCCTTAATTCACAGATGGTCTTGTTGATTTTGGCCAGGGTCATGTCACTGTTCTTGTGGACCATGTCCTCAGACAGCGCCACCTCATGGTCCAGGTACTGCCTGCGAGGACACACAGACACACACAGAAAGGTCTGAGCAGAGGGTGGAGCAGGTCCGGCCTGTTCAGGGTCCAGGTGTGCTGGAACATCATGTCACACCTCCACCTGTTAGCTTCAGCATGCTAGCACTTTAGCTATTAAAGGTGCATCTCTACACACTGCTCCTGTTGCCTAGCAACCTTCATCTAACCCATGTTCCTGTTACAACTCGACGGTCTTTCCACCAGAACGCTGACGATGTGTGTGTCAAAAACACAGAGCAGCATTCTGATCACTGAATGAAGAGCTTTAAAAACTGGTTTTCAGAAAACAGAAGCAGAGAGTTTCCTCCTGCTGCTTCCTCACATCCACACAGTGACTGAGTATTAAGACTGTAGCCTAAAGAGGCTCCATTTGAATCCTCTGCAGAGTTTCCAGTCCATATCTGACACTGAGTGAAATTAGCTAAACCTTTACAACCAGTAAGAAGCCAGAGAACTTCACTCGTAGAACACGGACCGCTGCAGACAGCTGCAGTGAAATCTAAAAACACCACAATGTAGACCATAGGTTCTCAATGTCCCGTGGGCCAATGGCGGCCCGCAGAAAAATGAATGGCCGTCCGCAATGAATTATATGAATTTGTGTTATGATATGAATTTTAAAAGTTGGTTTGGGTTTTCTCCACATGACAAAGTGCAAACAACTGTAATTTGCAAAGTTTGCACAGAGAAGGTTCGTACTTCGGACGGCAACACAACAAACCTATTTAACCACCTGATGCACCTGAGGCAGCATCCCAAACTATTTGCTGAGGGCCAAACAGTGAGGCCAACCACACAGCAGCCAGTGGTAACGGCGAAAAAAGACACAGAAACAGCCAACTATAACACAAGCCTTTGATAAAAGCACTGCATATGAAAGGAGTAGCAAACAGTGGAAAGAGGTGACTGACGCAGTCACTTTTTACCTAGCAAAACAGTGGAAAACTACGGTTTCAAAAGACGGCTCAAATTGATCCGTGGTACGAGCTGCCCAGCTGCAAATATTTCTCCAGCTCTGCCATTCGTGGTCCAGCCGAACTTCAGAGCCTTATTTAACTTTGACAATTCGTTATATTGACAACTGGAAGCTCTGCAGTGCCACACTTCAAACTACATACTTCCCACAAGATCACACAGGTGAACTCATAGCGCAAGGTCTGAGGGACGCTTTGAATGCTGGGGACTCAAAGAGGATCACATGACCTGCATGACCACAGACAGTGGGACTAACATAAATCATTTTATGATCATTTATAATTTATTTATTATAGAATTTTCTTAATAAAATGATTCCAGAATAATCTCATTAAGTCATTTTATAAAGAATACACCCCAATAATATTTTTTCTCTCAATAATTCACAATTAATGATTCAAATTTACCTTGTGCTGATTGGATTTGGTCAAATTTAATTATTAAATCTGGTTAATATATCCTGCTCTTCCTCTTACAGAAAAAAAGTGGCAAAGACCCTCGTGCACAATATCTGTCTGCAAGAAAGTGGTGAGTGCTTTCCCCTTCAGCTGGAAGAAGAGGGATTTGTGTCAAGCTCAAACAGAAATGAAACTACCACAACAAAAGCTCATCACCAACACCATGGGGGTCCAAAACTTGCAATGATTGAGAGACTGTTGGACCAAGAAAAGGCCATTTCTCAGGTCCTGAAGTCAGACAAGAAGACAAGGCACTTGGTAACATGGCAAGATCTTGATGTAATGGAATCCTTAAAGAAAGCCCTTGGTCCATTGAGAGATTTCACTGATGACTTTCAGGGGAGGACTATGTGAGTGTGTCTTATATCAAGCTGTCCTGCACCTGCTGAAAACCAACCTTCTTAACCTGAATGAGGATGACAGTGAGCTAACCAAAGCAATTAAGACAACTGTCCTTAACCACCTCACTGAAAAATACCAGGATCCAGCCACTGAAGTCCTACTGGACGTGGCTTCACTTGTTGATCCGAGGTTCAAACCCCAATACATTGACAGTGACAAGAAAGAGGCAGTACACGCCAGAGGTGCGTCTGAGCTGGAGTCCATGCTAAAAGCACAAGCACACAGTCAGCATCCATCCACATCGCAGACTCCTCAGGCAGAAGAACAAACCCCAGCAAAGACAGTAAAGAAAACACTGGCCAGCTTCCTAAAAATCTCAAGTGCTGTATCTGCAGCTGCCACATCTGCTTCCCCATCTCTCAGAGGCAGCAGATGGGGAACTGAAGGCCTACCTGTCCACTCCAAATGCAGACAGTGAGATGGATCCTCTTGAATGGTGGAGACTCCATGAGGGAAACTTTCCAAGGGTTAGCCAACTAGCTCCAAAGTATCTCTGCATTCCAGCAACAAGTTCTCCCTCAGAGCGTGTTCAGCACCAGTGGCAACATGGTAACAGGCCAAAGGGCTTCTCTCAAGCCAGATAAAGTGACAAGTTGGTTTTTCTAGCTAAAACTCTGTGACTCTAATCTGTCATACTGTGTCTCATTTTTACATAGGGAGAGATCAAAGTGCCCAGATTATGTATATGTATATGAAAAATATGTTCTAAAGCTGCTGGATGTTTTTCTTCTGGTTTTTACATTGATAATGTTCTAAATGCACCTTAAGAGATAACCTCAGGTAGCTAAGTTTACATTTTGATTTGACATTTTCAATAAGCCATTTAGCGTTTCATATTTATTTTATTTATATACTGTTAAATAAGCATTGAGTGTTACATGAAGCAGGCTTTCATCATTGAAATTCTGTTTGAGAATTGTTTTATTTTCCACTTTGCTGCTATTACTGAGCTCTCCAAAACCAGGTGAACTGAAGATTTATAAGAGTGTTGTTTGTTGTTGTATTGTTTTAAATCTAAGTTCAGTTCATTTTTAAGAGGAGACTGAGAGACGTATGTTTACATTCTTTTAAATGTTACTTGACATGTTTGCACAAGCCGGTTCATTAAAATCTGTTGAGGAAGATATTGGCCTTGATTTTGTTACGTTTTTACACAGAGAATAGTTTGGTTCTAAATGAACTTTACTTGTAGTGACTATTCTTAAAAATCATTTTGATGGCAGGTTTATTTAGTCCGTGTTCAGGCAGACAACCAGACAAACCTTTTCCCTGCTGTCTCTCCTGTGCTGGTAAAAAACCATTTACCCACCCAGGTGCATGCTGGTCTACCTGTGTCAAGTGCTTACCTAAATAACCTTGGTGCCCCCTAGTGACGCTAAATGGCAACAATAGTTAAACCAAGTAAACTAATCAATAACGAATGTACATTAAATAAACATGCTAAATATTATCTAACCCAAAAATAAACAAATTATTCAACTACACAAATTGGTAAAATAGCTCCTGCATTACTGTTAAAATTTTTGCCATTAAAAAATCATGATATAATATTTTTGCCATATCGCCCACCCCTCATATTGATAAATCTACATTAATCCAATCCCTGAACACACTCGATCCACCAAGTGATTCACAAACCGAACCGATCACATGACTCGAACGTTTGAAGCGCTCAACTGCTTCAAACGTCACTCAAGTGCTTCAAACGTCACTCAAGTGCTTCAAACGTCACTCAAGTGCTTCAAACGTCACTCGGCACTGTGGTTCGAAACAATTGCTTCATGAGCGACCGCGCATGTGTCGGAGCCTCGGGTGTCAGACGACCATCCTTAATCACATCTGACTCATTGACTGAACATATGTCCAAACAGTCACACAAGCACAAAGCATCTGTTCCTGCTTCATGTCAGGTTTCTATAGCACAAGTTCACATTTCCACAATTCATTCTCTCATCTGGCTTCAATCAATACTTCAGTTTCAACAATACAATTGATCTCATCTTCAAGCTGCATCTTTCCTATAGTTCATATTCACAACCATCTCCTGTAAATACATCCCTCTCTCATTCAGTGTAAACTGCTACAAACATGCATCTTCATTCTGCTCTTTGTGCATCAAACACTCTTCTGTCTCTGTGTTTGTCCCGCTCATGTCAAAGAGCACTGAAATGTGTGCTGAGGTAAAGTGCTTGTTACATTCAGAACTTAGTTTCATCATGGAACATTTCAACAGGTGTACCCGGCGTCACACTGGACAAAGAACAGCATCTGCGCGGGAACATGCCCAACTCTTAACAGCCATTGTTATGATAGAAAACGTTGATAAAACATATGAGAGCAGCGCAGCGACTGTCTGCTCCAACTCTGAATCAATATGAACTAACATGTCAGCGCACAGTCACTGTTACCGACCTGTATTCAGCAGGTAAAGAGGAGGAATGAGGACGCAGGTCTGTATGTTTCCCTCTGCTCCAGATCGCACCTGAGGAGAAGCAGGCGTTCCGCCCCCCTAATCGTTCCCCGGGGCAACTCACAGGTGTACAAAGGTTCCGCCCCCACTTTCCCCATAAATGTAGCGCTTGATGACAACGTTCATACTTTCTCATTGAACACAAAACAACACAGTAACAGTACACACCTCACAAAACGTCCACAATCATTACAAATAACTTTTGTGCTCAACCTACCTGATCCACTTCACCTGGAGCTTTGTGGACGTACATTCAGCACTTGTTTTGGTTCAGACACGTCATTGACTGCACTGTTCAGTAGGTCAGGACAATAGACACAAGTCCCCTGACTTTGAAAACATTGAACATCATATTTCTTTTTATTTACTGGAACCAAACCCTTCAGCATCTTCAGCTTTCAGTGTTAACAGCATCCATGTTATTCAGACAATCATGAGACAGGAAGTGAAGGAGTGTGTTTCTGTTCAGGAAGAAGTGGAGCTGTGCATGAAGTCCAGTTACAGATCATAACCGTGATTCTAAGATGAAGAAACCTTCATTTGTCCCACACAGAGCTTCAAAGTTAAACAGCTGCAGGGTCACTCAGGGGTCGCTCAGTTTCCACGTCCTCACAGAGGAGAAAGCAAAGAGGAGAACAGAATCAATCATCAGCTGCACGTGGGCACGCTCTGTCAGCAGCTGATATTTTAGTGGCATCATGAAATAATGTGGTTGTTCAAAATCTGACACTGTGACACTGACATTAATACCTGGTGCTCAGGACTCTCAGCTGCAGACAGGTGAAGTCTTCAAGACATCAGACAAGACATCAGGTGCACAGGCGGGACAACCTGCTCAGAGACTGCTCACATATTACATGCAAGATATAATCTGACACTCCATGTATATACATGTACTATACATCACATCAAACTGAGCACAGATTATAGCACATTATTATCAGGAGGAATGAAAACGCCTAAGTGCTGTCGGGAGATTCGGGAGGATTCCTGCTGGGCCGGTGTGGTGCCAAAAAGTCATCGTCTGCCAAAAAGTGAGCCTAAAGCCTTAAAGCTGCCTCTCCGAGTGTCTGTAGTCGGAGCTACAGCTGCTTGGTCTCATCCATCCTGCAGCACTCATGCTGTAGCTCCATGTCTGCGGTCATAGCAGACCAGTTACTCTGTGAAATGTAAAGTCTGTGAAGCGGAAATGGTCACAAGTGTCCAGGAGAGGCTGCAGCTTGTCCTGCTGGGAGGCTTCAGTTTGTCTGAGGCTGCTGTGTCTGATAAAATGTTTGTATTGTGCAGCAGAAGAGGCTGTTATTGATCATATTTACTCATGTGGGTATGAATAAAGGGGACAACATGTCCTGTGCTTGCTCTGACTTTCCTCATTTAAATACAGGCTGTAATTTAATAACCGTAATATGTCATGTTATCAATAGAAATGCTGTTAAAGGGCCAGTACACCCTGTAAAGTGCTGATTGTTATCCAGCCACAGAGACGACTGCCCATAAAGTGAGCTCCTCAGAATAACACTAATGTGATGCAGTCAGCTGGAACAGTCTGGACATGTTGTATTGGATGTTTCTTACCGTCCTCTGTAGTCAGCAGGCTCTGATGGAGCCATTCACTCACTTCAAATGCAGTTCAATGTGTGAGTAATCCAAGTAATCAGAGTACATTACTCCATCTGCGGAATAAGTTATAGATGACATTTGAGGACATTAATCTGTGTTCTGTAACTGAAGACTTTTTCACAGTGTCTTTCCCAATACTGAACATGATCAATATTGATACAGTCATTGATGTTGTACATATGATGAAACATCAATGTGGAAGACATTATTTTATATATGTCTCCCACCGAGTCTCTTCTTCTTCTTCCCCTCTGACCTCACAGACGATTGGTTCACACACAAAGGTTCCGGACATAAATTCACAGATCTGACCAATCTCCTTCCTGATCCTGTGACCACACATATTCTGATTCATTTTGCCTTCATCACTAAGCTGCATGTTGTTGGTCTGAGGTTGTGTTTGTCTAACACTGATCCACGGTGGTCAGATGAACTTCTGTTCTACAAACCATCAGCATGATAAGTAGAGGAGCAAACCTTTAAACATGGCTGTCAAATCTTTAATAACATGTGTTCAAACAGACAGATGCTGCTGATTCAGTCCAGGACATTAAACATCATGTCAGACATGAGCTCAGAGATCATTAACTTGTGATTGATGAGCTCAGAGCAGCTAATGAAGGATGGAAGAGAGATGGAGCTGGAACCTTCCTCAAAGTTGAAGGTCATAACACACCAGCATCCTGCCAATGGTTTCTGATTGGTCCCACTCCCATCAGATTAAAATGGATGGGGACACACACTCCGTCCTCTTCATGTCCTGCAGAGAGAATCAGAGAGTCAGTGTGGAGGTGAGTGAGTGTTCACACAGACTCCATCAGCAGCAAAGCAGCACAGACTGACTCCACCCTTCTACTGACCTCACAGTCTGCAGATTATAATCTGGACTCTGCACAAGATCCAGCAGCTGCTTCACTCCTGAACGCTGCAGGTTGTTTTCTCCCAGGTCTAGATATCTCAGATGGGAGGGGTTGGACTTCAGAGCTGAGGCCAGAGCAGCACAGCTGATCTCCGACAGTCTGCACCAACTCAACCTGAATAAAGAAAAACAGATGAAATCATTGATGATCAATCAGATGTTTGAGATGTTCAGATCAACATCACTGTGTCCTCATCAACATGGCAGCACAACATTCACACACCTGTCCATGTCACACAGATCAATAACATGCTGCTGACCTCAGTCTGTCTCTACAGGGTCAATACTGGATCAATACTTGAATCAGCTGCATGTATTCATCAAGTAAACACTGAAACTAATCAGAATTCAGAGGATCAGAGAGGACAAACATTCCCTTTAAGGACTAACAGAGGACATGTTCTGTAACAAACACTGGTCTTTGTGACCACAGACTGAATTTAGAACAACTAAAGATCATTTACAGATTCATGGATGAAGCTCTGTGTGAACATCCATTAAACATCAAACATCTACAACAGGAACAGAGAACTGACCCCAGAGTCTGCAGTCTGCAGTCTGGACTCTGCAGAAACCCACACAGCTGCTCCACTCCTGAATCATGCAGGTTGTTCCCTTCCAGGTCCAGCTCTCTCAGATGGGAGGGGTTGGACTTCAGAGCTGAGGCCAGAGCAGCACAGCTAATCTCTGACAGACGGCAGCGCAACAATCTGAATAAAGAAAAACAGATGAAATCATTGATGATCAATCAGATGTTCTTTCTTTATTTGAGATGTTCCAGGGCTCTAGACTAACTTTTTTCTTAGGTGCACCGCATCACATTTAATATCGTAGTTTGTTTTTCAATCTCTGTCCATATATTTTATGGATCAGGCCTTAACTTGACATCTATCTTAACACAGAAGTTCTTTTCTTCTCTCATCATCTACAGCTATATCTACTGTTTACCTGATGGAGCCAAAGTTTTAGAAACACTGAGGTCCAAACATTGATCTCCATACATATCATCCTAAAATGAATTTGGACTTTGTATAATGAACACAGTTAAATAGAATAGAATAGAATAGAATAGAATAGAATAGAATAGAATAGAATAGAATTTCACTGTTGCAGCAGCAAAATACAGTCACTCAAGCAAACTAAAAAACATACCTCTAACGGTAAAAATGAAACAGTATAAACATTATTTACAGCAAAGTAAAAAATAAACATAAGTGAAGAAGCAAAAATGTGCAATTTGGTATGAAGTGATGAAATGATATGATATACAAGAACAGCAGTGTGCAATTTGAAAGAGAAAAAACCTAAACCTTGCGCAAAATACAAATAAGTAAATAAATAAACTGATAATTCATATTATGGACAAACTAGCCAACAAGTCTGCCTGTCAGAAATCCATGATGAAGAAGAGTTCATACAGCACTCTTCATTTCCCTGTTTGCTTTCTCTCTGTATTTTCTGGCTGTCGCTCCTCACTTATCTATCTGCCACTGTGACTTCAAATAATATTCAAATCATATACACCTTTATTTATTTCATACTTGTGATTGAGATATATATTTAGTTTTCTTCAACACGTTTCTAGTGTAGCTACAGTATCTCTCCTCATCTTCCTCACCTCTTCCTCAGTGTCTCCTCTCTTTCTAAAGCTGAGCTCCAGCTGACAGAACCTTTTCATTCTGTCTGTTACAGGAGGAACACTTTTATGCAGATATCATCCTGGCAGTCAATGGTCCACTATAGCAGGATAATAACAATACTTTTGAAATGGTATAACTCCTTAAAACCAGCTGACTGCTGTCAGTCAGAGTGAATCAGCCTTCATGGATGGAACCACACAGGTCAGATAACACTGTCCTCAGACCTGCTGTTCACTCTATCATAATGCTGCGAGCACGTCACGCCCCCTCCCTGAACATGACCGGCTCCTTATCATCATTCAGGTCAACAGCAAATTAGCATAGTAGCAACAAACCCGTATGAGTTCTGCACACACGTTTCAAAAAGTCCGGGCTGAAACGAACTTTGTTCTTTGTTCTTGTTCTCATCACAACAGATTTCTCTGTTCTCGTGGCGTATGGAACAAGCTTTAGCACACAGCATCAGCTCTCCGCAGATTCGTCTTCTTCTTCTGGATTTCCTGCGGTCTCGGTCTGACTGCAGCAGACACAATTTGAAACATACACACACGGGGGTCCCACCCTTCACTGTCTCTGATTGGTTTAGACCACGATATGAGCCTGATGTGTGTCTGTTGTTGGACCACAGGGAGAGAGTCGCAGAGAATGTGTCTCCCTCTAACAGCTGGTCGCACCGGTGCCACCTCAGATATTTCTTGGTTGCAACATGAGAAATTAGGTCGCACTCTAGAGCCCTGTGTTCAGATCAACATCACTGTGTCCTCATCAACATGGCAGCACAACATTCACACACCTGTCCATGTCACACAGATCAATAACATGCTGCTGACCTCAGTCTGTCTCTACAGGGTCAATACTGGATCAATACTTGAATCAGCTGCATGTATTCATCAAGTAAACACTGAAACTAATCAGAGTTCAGAGGATCAGAGAGGACAAACATTCCCTTTAAGGACTAACAGAGGACATGTTCTGTAACAAACACTGGTCTTTGTGACCACAGACTGAATTTAGAACAACTAAAGATCATTTACAGATTCATGGATGAAGCTCTGTGTGAACATCCATTAAACATCAAACATCTACAACAGGAACAGAGAACTGACCTCAGAGTCTGCAGTCTGCAGTCTGGACTCTGCAGAAACCCACACAGCTGCTCCACTCCTGAATCCTGCAGCTTGTTCCCTCCCAGGTTCAGCTCTGTCAGATGGGAGGGGTTGGACTTCAGAGCTGAGGCCAGAGCAGCACAGCTAATCTCTGACAGACCGCAGCCCAACAATCTGAATAAAGAAAAACAGATGAAATTATTGATGATCAATCAGATGTTCTTTTTTTTATTTGAGATGTTCCAGGGCTCTAGACTAACTTTTTTCTTAGGTGCACCGCATCACATTTAATATCGTAGTTTGTTTTTCAATCTCTGTCCATATATTTTATGGATCAGGCCTTAACTTGACATCTATCTTAACACAGAAGTTCTTTTCTTCTCTCATCATCTACAGCTATATCTACTGTTTACCTGATGGAGCCAAAGTTTTAGAAACACTGAGGTCCAAAAATTGATCTCCATACATATCATCCTAAAAAGAATTTGGACTTTGTATAATGAACACAGTTAAATAGAATAGAATAGAATAGAATAGAATAGAATAGAATAGAAAATACTTTATTCATCCCAAGCCAGGAAATTTCACTATTACAGCAGCAAAATACAGTCACTCAAGCAAACTAAAAAACATACCTCTAACGGTAAAAATGAAACAGTATAAACATTATTTACAGCAAAGTAAAAAATAAACATAGGTGCAGAAGCAAAAATGTGCAATTTGGTATGAAGTGATGAAATGATATGATATACAAGAACAGCAGTGTGCAATTTGAAAGAGAAAAAACCTAAACCTTGTGCAAAATACAAATAAGTAAATAAATAAACTGATAATTCATATTATGGACAAACTAGCCAACAAGTCTGCCTGTCAGAAATCCATGATGAAGAAGAGTTCATACAGCACTCTTCATTTCCCTGTTTGCTTTCTCTCTGTATTTTCTGGCTGTCGCTCCTCACTTATCTATCTGCCACTGTGACTTCAAATAATATTCAAATCATATACACCTTTATTTATTTCATACTTGTGATTGAGATATATATTTAGTTTTCTTCAACACGTTTCTAGTGTAGCTACAGTATCTCTCCTCATCTTCCTCACCTCTTCCTCAGTGTCTCCTCTCTTTCTAAAGCTGAGCTCCAGCTGACAGAACCTTTTCATTCTGTCTGTTACAGGAGGAACACTTTTATGCAGATATCATCCTGGCAGTCAATAATAATAATACATTTTATTTGTAATGCACTTTACATTTGTGAACAAATCTCAAAGTGCTACATAAAATCAGCAAGGCAGCAGTGTACACTAGTCAGTAAAATTAGCAGGCAAAATTATAAAACTAATCAATAAATAGGGGTTAAAAGAAAAAAAGAAGAAAAAGCAGAAAGAAAACCAGCATAAAAACCAACATAAAACTGTCCTAACTGGAATAGGCTTCCAGGAAAAGGAAGGTCTTTAAGCCTTTTTTAAAAGCATCCACCATTTGTGGAGCTCTAAGGTGTTCTGGCAGAGCGTTCCACGGACGGGGAGCAGCAGCCGCAAAGGCCCTGTTGCCCATATTTTTTAAATGAGTCCTGGGTGGCTGCAATCTGTGACTGTTGCCTGACCGGGTTCTATGGTTTGTGTGTGGAGTGAGGAGTTCCCTGAGATAATCCGGGGCATTAGCGTGGAGACAGAGGTGAGTGTGGAGGAGAAGTTTGTATTTTATACGGGAGTGAACGGTGAGCCAATGGAGTGTGTGCAGAACGGGGGTAATGTGTTCATGTTTTCGCACCCTCATCAGGATCCTGGCAGCGCTGTTTTGTACATACTGTAGCTTTTGTAAGCTCTTGCCAGGAATCCCGATGAGGAGTGCGTTGCAGTAGTCCAGCCTGGAGGAGACAAAGGCATGGACAAGCCTCTCTGCAGCTGGGCGTGAAAGGGAGGGGCGGAGTGTAGCGATATTACGGAGGTGGAAGAAGGAGGTTTTGCATATTTGGTTAATATGAGTTTTAAAGGTGAGCTGGGGATCAAATTTGACTCCTAGGTTTGTGACATAGGGGCTGAGGGGGATGTAGTGGCCACAGACTGATATGGAGGTGATGGGGGAGGATCGAAGTTGGTGGGAGGTGCTGATTTGAATGGCTGAGGTTTTGGAGCTATTCAGCTGCAGGAAGTTTTGACTCATCCACCCCTTTATCCCCTCCAGACAGGAAGAGAGGCGTGTGGTGTTGGCAGATGGGGTGGAGGGGGTGACCTTAATGTACAGCTGTGTGTCATCAGCATAGCAGTGGAATGAGATTCCATGCCTGCTGATGACACGTCCAAGGGAGAGCATGTATATCGTGAAGAGGGTCGGACCGAGCACTGAGCCCTGGGGGACCCCACTGGTCTTAATGTGGGGCCGGGATGTTGCAGCCCCGAGGGCTACAAACTCAGTCCGCCCTGTGAGGTATGATTGAAACCAGTTGAGAGTTGTGTTATTGAGTCCAATGTAATGCTGGAGACGGTGGAGGAGGATGTGGTGGTCGACAGTGTCGAATGCAGCAGTGAGGTCGAGAAGGATGAGAAGAGATGGGTGTCCAGAGTCAGAGGCCATTAACAGATCATTAGTGATTCTAATGAGTGCAGTTTCTGTGCTGTGTGATGTTCGAAAACCACATTGGAATTTTTCATATAAATTTTGTGTCTTGAGGTGATTGTGTAATTGAGCAGAGACAGCTTTTTCTAGGATCTTGGAAAGGAATGAAAGGTTGGAGATTGGTCTGTAATTGGAAAGAACCTCAGGGTCTAGAGTGGGTTTTTTGAGGTGAGGCCTGATAAGAGCAGTTTTAAGGGATGGTGGGACATGGCCAGTTTGAAGAAATTTCAAACATACACACACGGGGGTCCCACCCTTCACTGTCTCTGATTGGTTTAGACCACGATATGAGCCTGATGTGTGTCTGTTGTTGGACCACAGGGAGAGAGTCGCAGAGAATGTGTCTCCCTCTAACAGCTGGTCGCACCGGTGCCACCTCAGATATTTTTTGGTTGCAACATGAGAAATTAGGTCGCACTCTAGAGCCCTGTGTTCAGATCAACATCACTGTGTCCTCATCAACATGGCAGCACAACATTCACACACCTGTCCATGTCACACAGATCAATAACATGCTGCTGACCTCAGTCTGTCTCTACAGGGTCAATACTGGATCAATACTTGAATCAGCTGCATGTATTCATCAAGTAAACACTGAAACTAATCAGAGTTCAGAGGATCAGAGAGGACAAACATTCCCTTTAAGGACTAACAGAGGACATGTTCTGTAACAAACACTGGTCTTTGTGACCACAGACTGAATTTAGAACAACTAAAGATCATTTACAGATTCATGGATGAAGCTCTGTGTGAACATCCATTAAACATCAAACATCTACAACAGGAACAGAGAACTGACCCCAGAGTCTGCAGTCTGCAGTCTGGACTCTGCAGAAACCCACACAGCCGCTCCACTCCTGAATCCTGCAGCTTGTTCCCTCCCAGGTCCAGCAGTTTCAGATGGGAGGGGTTGGACTTCAGAGCTGAGGCCAGAGCAGCACAGCTGATCTCTGACAGACCGCAGTCCCTCAACCTGAATGAAGAAAAACAGATGAAGGGTAAAGCCTTGTAGTACTGTCTAAAATTGTTTTCCAGGATTCTTATTTTTTCTTTTGTTGGTCTTGTCTTCGTTGTTTTATGTACTCCACACTGTCAGAGAATTATTGTTTTTAAAACTGATTCTGCGTCGGTAGAGAAGTGAGTTTGTGCGGAGTGTATGTGGGAAGTTGGTTGTGTAAGAGTGTGTCTATGTGAAAGTGTGTGACTCTGTTGCCAGAGCCACAGTGGGGGACAGAAGAAGGTACATAGGAAGTTAAATTTTAACGTATAGAGGGAATTTGCAAGTGGTAATCATGTCTAAATTGAAGACAAGTGATGAAGAGATGTGTAGGATGTTAAGCCATTGTCGCGGACAGGCAGGTCCGGACAACAAGCAGAAGGCAGCTGCTAAAATTTAAGCAGTAGTTTGTGAAGCGGTGACAGAACAGGGAGTTAAGGGATATGATAGGAAGCCGCTGAAGAGTGTAATTGTAATAGCGGAGAGCAAATATAAGATGGAACGAGAGGAGTTGGAAACACAGAGTAAGATAGCAGGAGTATTCCAGAGAAATAAATTCAAGAAAGCAGCATAAGCAGCAGAAGGAAAGAAGCAAGCCTTGTACCAGGCATATTTTTGCTCTCTTGATGAGGACTGTAGGGAGTCCGATAGTAGAACTGACAACGAACAGGAAGTGGAGAGCGAGGGAACTCAGGAGGCGGAGATACCGCCTTCCTATTCGCCCGCCTCCATTGTGGTCACTGCCCCAACTCAGACCCCACCTCCTGGGATGTACCCTATAATAGATATCACTAATGGGAGGGTACAAGTAACAGACAGACAGCCATATGAATCTACATACAGAAAACACTGACAAAGAGACCATGGAGATGAAAGGGTTGCAGACACAATTATTAAAGCTGCAGTTAGCTCAAGCTAGAAAGGAAGCAGCATATCAGAGAAAAATGAAGAAATACACCCCTGCATCACAGATGGCAGTTCAGCCTCAGCCTGCTCCCCCACCTCAGCCACAGTCCCCAGTTGTGGGAAATCCTGATATGTATATAACCCCACCTTGGGTAACCCCCCACTATCATGATGGGTGGTGCCAAAGTAATAGAGGAGGTAACTGGAGGAAGAGGGGTGGAATGGGGAGGGGGGTGTGGACAGGGTGGAAACATGTTGGGAAGGTCTGGGAGCTGTTACTTTTGTGGAGAACCTGGTCACTGGGAAAGAGACTGTCCCTATAGAGTGCAACCCCTACATTGTCCACAAGGGGCTCCCTGGTATCCTCCCCAGGGAAATGGCATCCAAGGATCACAGTGATATCTCACATCATTCCATCGGTTGGCTTCTTTGGGGAACTTCAACATCTGCCATTCACAGAACTTGTGAAACTGCATTAGCAGACCAGCACAGACATTGTTTCATTTGCTCCAGCTCATCACCAGTGAATGTGATGGGCAGAGACTTGTTGATCAAAACTAGAACCTCCATTATGTGCTCCCCAGACGGACTAACAGTGACATTCACTGATGAACAGAACTTTGCATGCTCCCTGAGTGTTGGAGTAACTGGATAGTGGCTGATGACACCACTAAGATACAGATGACTTGTGCAGATATCTACTGGACTCACCTCCTGCCTGAGTCTCCTCAAGGGGGCAGTCTCCTAAGTCTATTCCAGCAGTGGAAACCCTGGATAACGTCTCTCCGATCCTATAGGCTGCCACAGACCCTCTGTATGTTACACTCTTCTATGACAGGCATGAGGATCTCTCTACCAGGAGAGGTTACTGAGTTCTCCTCCTTACTAGAGGGACGAAATTGGTCCATCATAGTAGATAATTTGTTCGTGGCTGGGGAAGGAGTAGTTGCTGATGTACAGTTTACACCAGAATAGTTTAAGTGGCTAAAAATGTGTGCCACATGTTTCATTAGCCATTCATCCAAAACATCAAGCTATAGAATAAAGCTCCATGGCCAAGAAATATAAAACTACTTCTGATAGGCGGCTATCATAGACAATAGGTGTTCAGCATTCTTCATCCTTAAACCTTAAACAGGAGACCAGATATTGTCAACTTCTTCTTAATCAAAGAACCGGGGAAGATGAACGAAAGGATCCAGAAGGTCATCCCTAACACATGAGAAATTAGGTCGCACTCTAGAACCCTGTGTTCAGATCAACATCACTGTGTCCTCATCAACATGTCAGCACAACATTCACACACCTGTCCATGTCACACAGATCAATAACATGCTGCTGACCTCAGTCTGTCTCTACAGGGTCAATACTGGATCAATACTTGAATCAGCTGCATGTATTCATCAAGTAAACACTGAAACTAATCAGAGTTCAGAGGATCAGAGAGGACAAACATTCCCTTTAAGGACTAACAGAGGACATGTTCTGTAACAAACACTGGTCTTTGTGACCACAGACTGAATTTAGAACAACTAAAGATCATTTACAGATTCATGGATGAAGCTCTGTGTGAACATCCATTAAACATGAAACATCTACAACAGAAACAGAGAACTGACCCCAGAGTCTGCAGTCTGCAGTCTGGACTCTGCAGAAACCCACACAGCTGCTCCACTCCTGAATCCTGCAGCTTGTTCCAGCTCAGGTTCAGCTGTGTCAGATGGGAGGGGTTGGACTTCAGAGCTGAGACCAGAGCAGCACAGTTGATCTCTGACAGACCGCAGCTCCACAATCTGAATAAAGAAAAACAGATGAAATCATTGATGATCAATCAGATGTTCTTTCTTTATTTGAGATGTTCCAGGGCTCTAGACTAACTTTTTTCTTAGGTGCACCGCATCACATTTAATATCGTAGTTTGTTTTTTCAATCTCTGTCCATATATTTTATGGATCAGGCCTTAACTTGACATCTATCTTAACACAGAAGTTCTTTTCTTCTCTCATCATCTACAGCTATATCTACTGTTTACCTGATGGAGCCAAAGTTTTAGAAACACTGAGGTCCAAACATTGATCTCCATACAAATCATCCTAAAATGAATTTGGACTTTGTATAATGAACACAGTTAAATAGAATAGAATAGAATAGAATAGAATAGAATAGAATAGAAAATACTTTATTCATCCCAAGCCAGGAAATTTCACTATTACAGCAGCAAAATACAGTCACTCAAGCAAACTAAAAAACATACCTCTAACGGTAAAAATGAAACAGTATAAACATTATTTACAGCAAAGTAAAAAATAAACATAGGTGCAGAAGCAAAAATGTGCAATTTGGTATGAAGTGATGAAATGATATGATATACAAGAACAGCAGTGTGCAATTTGAAAGTGAAAAAACCTAAACCTTGTGCAAAATACAAATAAGTAAATAAATAAAGTGATAATTCATATTATGGACAAACTAGCCAACAAGTCTGCCTGTCAGAAATCCATGATGAAGAAGAGTTCATACAGCACTCTTCATTTCCCTGTTTGCTTTCTCTCTGTATTTTCTGGCTGTCGCTCCTCACTTATCTATCTGCCACTGTGACTTCAAATAATATTCAAATCATATACACCTTTATTTATTTCATACTTGTGATTGAGATATATATTTAGTTTTCTTCAACACGTTTCTAGTGTAGCTACAGTATCTCTCCTCATCTTCCTCACCTCTTCCTCAGTGTCTCCTCTCTTTCTAAAGCTGAGCTTCAGCTGACAGAACCTTTTCATTCTGTCTGTTACAGGAGGAACACTTTTATGCAGATATCATCCTGGCAGTCAATGGTCCACTATAGCAGGATAATAACAATACTTTTGAAATGGTATAACTCCTTAAAACCAGCTGACTGCTGTCAGTCAGAGTGAATCAGCCTTCATGGATGAACCACACAGGTCAGATAACACTGTCCTCAGACCTGCTGTTCACTCTATCATAATGCTGCGAGCATGTCACGCCCCCTCCCTGAACATGACCGGCTCGTTATCATCATTCAGGTCAACAGCAAATTAGCATAGTAGCAACAAACCCTCCTCCTCCGCCACATGTTCACCTGAACTGTGGTTCCTGCTGTTCACCAGTGAAACATCTTTAATACCTGTCTGTCTGTCTGTCTGTCTGTGTGCTGCTGTGTGGTGAAGTCAGAGGGCCGTATGAGTTCTGCACACATGTTTCAAAAAGTCCGGGACGAAACGAACTTTGTTCTTTGTTCTTGTTCTCGTCACAACAGATTTCTCTGTTCTCGTGGCGTATGGAACAAGCTTTAGCACACAGCATCAGCTCTTTGCAGATTTGTCTTCTTCTGGATTTCCTGCGGTCTCAGTCTGACTGCAGCAGACACAATTTCAAACATACACACACAGGGGTCCCACCCCTCACTGTCTCTGATTGGTTTAGACCACGATATGAGCCTGATGTGTGTCTGTTGTTGGACCACAGGGAGAGAGTCGCAGAGAATGTGTCTCCCCTTTTTTGGTTGCAACATGAGAAATTAGGTCGCACTCTAGAGCCCTGTGTTCAGATCAACATCACTGTGTCCTCATCAACATGTCAGCACAACATTCACACACCTGTCCATGTCACACAGATCAATAACATGCTGCTGACCTCAGTCTGTCTCTACAGGGTCAATACTGGATCAATACTTGAATCAGCTGCATGTATTCATCAAGTAAACACTGAAACTAATCAGAGTTCAGAGGATCAGAGAGGACAAACATTCCCTTTAAGGACTAACAGAGGACATGTTCTGTAACAAACACTGGTCTTTGTGACCACAGACTGAATTTAGAACAACTAAAGATCATTTACAGATTCATGGATGAAGCTCTGTGTGAACATCCATTAAACATGAAACATCTACAACAGGAACAGAGAACTGACCCCAGAGTCTGCAGTCTGCAGTCTGGACTCTGCAGAAACCCACACAGCTGCTCCACTGCTGAATCCTGCAGCTTGTTCCCTCCCAGGTTCAGCTCTGTCAGATGGGAGGGGTTGGACTTCAGAGCTGAGGCCAGAGCAGCACAGCTGATCTCTGACAGACCGCAGTACCACAATCTGAATAAAGAAAAACAGATGAAATCATTGATGATCAATCAGATGTTCTTTTTTTATTTGAGATGTTCCAGGGCTCTAGACTAACTTTTTTCTTAGGTGCACCGCATCACATTTAATATCGTAGTTTGTTTTTCAATCTCTGTCCATATATTTTATGGATCAGGCCTTAACTTGACATCTATCTTAACACAGAAGTTCTTTTCTTCTCTCATCATCTACAGCTATATCTACTGTTTACCTGATGGAGCCAAAGTTTTAGAAACACTGAGGTCCAAACATTGATCTCCATACATATCATCCTAAAATGAATTTGGACTTTGTATAATGAACACAGTTAAATGGAATAGAATAGAATAGAATAGAATAGAATAGAATAGAATAGAATAGAATAGAAAATACTTTATTCATCCCAAGCCAGGAAATTTCACTATTGCAGCAGCAAAATACAGTCACTCAAGCAAACTAAAAAACATACCTCTAACGGTAAAAATGAAACAGTATAAACATTATTTACAGCAAAGTAAAAAATAAACATAGGTGCAGAAGCAAAAATGTGCAATTTGGTATGAAGTGATGAAATGATATGATATACAAGAACAGCAGTGTGCAATTTGAAAGAGAAAAAACCTAAACCTTGTGCAAAATACAAATAAGTAAATAAATAAACTGATAATTCATATTATGGACAAACTAGCCAACAAGTCTGCCTGTCAGAAATCCATGATGAAGAAGAGTTCATACAGCACTCTTCATTTCACTGTTTGCTTTCTCTCTGTATTTTCTGGCTGTCGCTCCTCACTTATCTATCTGCCACTGTGACTTCAAATAATATTAAAATCATATACACCTTTATTTATTTCATACTTGTGATTGAGATATATATTTAGTTTTCTTCAACACGTTTCTAGTGTAGCTACAGTATCTCTCTCATCTTCCTCACCTCTTCCTCAGTGTCTCCTCTCTTTCTAAAGCTGAGCTCCAGCTGACAGAACCTTTTCATTCTGTCTGTTACAGGAGGAACACTTTTATGCAGATATCATCCTGGCAGTCAATGGTCCACTATAGCAGGATAATAACAATACTTTTGAAATGGTATAACTCCTTAAAACCAGCTGACTGCTGTCAGTCAGAGTGAATCAGCCTTCATGGATGAACCACACAGGTCAGATAACACTGTCCTCAGACCTGCACACAGCATCAGCTCTTCGGAGATTCGTCTTCTTCCTCTGGATTTCCTGCGGTCTCGGTCTGACTGCAGCAGACACAATTTCAAACATACACACACGGGGGTCCCACCCTTCACTGTCTCTGATTGGTTTAGACCACGATATGAGCCTGATGTGTGTCTGTTGTTGGACCACAGGGAGAGAGTCGCAGAGAATGTGTTTCCCTCTAACAGCTGGTCGCACCGGTGCCACCTCAGATATTTTTTGGTTGCAACATGAGAAATTAGGTCGCACTCTAGAGCCCTGTGTTCAGATCAACATCACTGTGTCCTCATCAACATGTCAGTACAACATTCACACACCTGTCCATGTCACACAGATCAATAACATGCTGCTGACCTCAGTCTGTCTCTACAGGGTCAATACTGGATCAATACTTGAATCAGCTGCATGTATTCATCAAGTAAACACTGAAACTAATCAGAGTTCAGAGGATCAGAGAGGACAAACATTCCCTTTAAGGACTAACAGAGGACATGTTCTGTAACAAACACTGGTCTTTGTGACCACAGACTGAATTTAGAACAACTAAAGATCATTTACAGATTCATGGATGAAGCTCTGTGTGAACATCCATTAAACATCAAACATCTACAACAGGAACAGAGAACTGACCTCAGAGTCTGCAGCCTGCAGTCTGGACTCTGCAGAAACCCACACAGCTGCTCCACTCCTGAATCCTGCAGGTCGTTCCAGCCCAGGTCCAGCTCTGTCAGATGGGAGGGGTTGGACTTCAGAGCTGAGGCAAGAGCAGCACAGCTGATCTCTGACAGTCTGCATCTCCACAATCTGAATAAAGAAAAACAGATGAAATCATTGATGATCAATCAGATGTTTGAGATGTTCAGATCAACATCACTGTGTCCTCATCAACATGGCAGCACAACATTCACACACCTGTCCATGTCACACAGATCAATAACATGCTGCTGACCTCAGTCTGTCTCTACAGGGTCAACAGGTGCTGGCAGGGCTCAAACCTACACATGACACGTCTGCTTTGTTGATGTTGTAACTTCAGGGTTGGAGCTGTGCTTCCTCTCAGTGTCTCTGTGTCTCCTTCAAACAGCGTCCTTAAGGCTGCACTGGTGTCCAACATGTTAGGTATGGACTTACTGAATCAGACCCATGAGCCTCAGCAGCTCCTGTTCTTCCTGTGGAGGGAGTATCTGTGTCACTGCTCTCACTGCTCCTCATCCAGCTTCAGAGCGCCTGCACTGAGTGTGTGTCTGATGTCTCTGATTTCATTGGTCCTCATGAAACACCTGCAGGACAGTGTTTGTTCCAGGCTTAAATCCACATGTGCTGTGAGCTGCCTCTTGGTGTTCAGTCTTTCCTGTGTCTGCTGTACTTTTGGTATCTTCTGTCCTGACTCTTCCTGACCTCTTCACCTCTGCTTCTCCTCTCACAGCTTTGACTTGTTGTTCTTCATCTGGACAGATATCAAACATCAACATCTTTCTCAGGTGTCAGATCTGCTGCCTCTCACCTGCTCATTAGTTATGACACATACAGTTCTGTCATGAGAATCATCCAGCTCTCCTTATCTTTACTTTTAAATCAGTAAACACTGAGAGCTTCCTCCTGTTTCTGGGCTCTGGTGAAGAACATGTGTTGTATATGAGCTGGGTTCTTCAGGTCCACATCAGTCTTTAAACGTCCTCTTCAGCGCCTTTCTTTGATCTCTTTTGTTGTCCTCAAAATCAAACTATTACAAACTCTGATCAGCTCTTCTCCTGTGATGGACTGTCTGACTTTTCCATCATACTGCTGGCAGCACAGAGACAGAGTCCTGAATCCAGTTCCTCCAGGTTTCTGTCAGGGTGCCAGGCAGACTCAGGTGTGGTGGGGCTGAAACTGCACCATGCTCTTCTTCTGATGTGATATTCAGACAGTGAAACATTCGTATAAATCAGGCCTGACTAACAGGAGCATTTCAGAGGCCTGTCCTGGCCGGACTTCATTAGAATCATTTCTATACAGTGTATGTACTGAACTCCAGACACTAGCTACGTTTTAAAGGCTGTTAAAACCTGAGAGGAGAAAGGAGGAGGATTGTTCTGCCATCCCTTTACATCAGGCTCCTTTTCTACCACTCTCTGTGCACACATATATTCTCACTTATATATCATTCTGCTTCTGTTAATGGACAGGAAGAGGTCCAAAGGACACCAGTGTGAAGAAGATGATGGTCTTTCAGTCAAACTGTCTGTGGATCCTTCTCTACCAGTGCTCTGTGCAGTCTGAGACAAAATGGACTTCCATTGTTATCATCTATGACAGGGGTCGGCAACCTGCGGCTCCGGAACCGCATGAGGGCTCTTTCATCCCTCTGTTGTGGCTCTCAGGGCAAGCTTATTTTTTGAAAAAAATAATAATAATGTAAATAAATAATGGCCGTTTAATTTAAATGTATTTTATTTTATTCATTTAGTTTTTTCATAGTAATAGTATGCAGCACCTGTGACACTGGACAAACTCGTGTTCGACGGCCTACATGGAATGACATTCCCGATACTTATATAAACACGGAAAAGTTTGCATTTGGAGTCCTGTTGATCTTTTGATCCTCATACTTGTGCGAGCTGGTGTTTTCCATCATGAAAAAAGTAAACATCGCTCGAGCCTCACAGATCAGAGCTCAGTCCTTCGTGAAAATCAAAGTGACGTCTTACAGCCCTGAAATGGATACGATACGCTGTGCAGTGAAGTTCCAGAGCAGAACTCACATTAACAAGGTGAAAGAAATAATTAAACAAGCTGTTATTCTGAAAATACATATTTTTATATCGGACCCTGAACTAACGTGTTTCATAATTCAGGTTTACAACATGGAGGAAATGAATGACGGCACACTGAAATCAAAATAACATATAAACTGGCATTTTTTGTTCAGATAAATATTATATCTATCTATACATGGATTAATATTACCTTCAATTTGGGGACTTCCGGTATGAGGTTCTACAATGAGCACAAGATCCAACTCTAGGAGGATTACAGTCCTGACGTCCTGAAGCAACGAGCAGAGTACAAACAATGTATGGCGGAACTTTACAAGCGCGGATACAAACCGGCTCTCCTGTATCCAGCCAGACTCCGGGTCACCCTCCCCAGCGGCGAGAGGACATGGTTCCAGTCTGCTCCAGAGGCTGATAAGTTTATTCAGAACCTGAACCAAGACACGTAAGCCAGCGAGCCTATATAACACTATGCAAACTGAACGTTAAATAGTTTTAATATGTGTTCGAAAAAGAGGTGTGCACTCTCCAGTTATACACAGCCAAACGTGATGCTGCTAACCTGGATTAGACAGTTTTTTAGAGTTTCCTGCACACACTCATGTTCCACTGTTTAAGTTTAAGTATATTTTCGATAACTTTGTGTTCATAATATTGTCTGCAAATGCCTATTGATCTAGTTGAGGTTTCTCCTGAGGCTTTAAAGATGCAATGTTTTTTTTTTTTTTGAAGTTTAAGTCGTGGGATCAGAGCGATAGATTTGAGGAAGTAGTAAAGAATGTTGAGTCTCATGCTGCTGCTGTACCTGGCGGCAGCGAGGGAGACTGTGTTGGGGGGGGGTTTATGTGGGGGGAGTATGACATGTGTCTGTCATTGATTTGTAAGTTTTTTTTTATTGTGGGTTTTGTTAGTAGTAATGTCTTTGTTTTTGTTATTTTTTTCTATTATGTTTGTGCTACTGCTTTAACTGACAGTCTTGGTTCTAGACTACTGCTTTATTCCCTACACCTGCCACTGAGCTGTGGCTGGAGATGGATGGGGACTCTCATAGAGACAACATTTTCACTTTTACAGTCAGTCTCATCGTGTAATGGCTAGCATAGCCTTCTCTGCACCAAGTGGTGCCGTTCGGTTTACCAGTTGGAATGTTAAAGGCCTGAACTCTCCTGTCAAACGTAATAAAGTGTTTAACCATCTTAACTCCCTTAATACTAAAATAGCTTTTTTACAAGAGACTCACCTTAAGCTATCGGACCATGTTAAACTTCACAGAGGTTGGGTGGGCCAACTTTATAATTCCTCATTTTCAAGCAAGGCTCGTGGGGTGGCAATTCTTATTCATAAATCAATCCCCTTCTCAGTGTCCACTGTCGTTTCAGACCCTAATGGACGTTTTGTGATTGTTACAGGCAGAATTGGAGCCAATAATCTGGTACTGGCAAATGTGTATGGCCCAAATTGGGATAATGAGGACTTTTTTAAGAAATTTTTCTTCTCTCTTCCTGACCTAAATTCTCATCAGCTCATCCTCGGCGGGGACTTCAACTGCTGTCTCAATAACTCTCTTGACCGGTCCTCTAACAGGACTTCAGCTCCATCGAAATCATCTAAAATTATCCAGTTATTCATGGAACAGTATGCTGACTCAGACACCTGGCGTTTCTTTAATCCTAGCACCAAGCAGTTCTCATTCTTTTCTCCAGTACATGGCACATTCTCACGAATAGATTTCTTTCTCATCGATAACAAGCTCCTTTCCTCGGTCATGTGGTGTTCTTACAATCCCATTGTAATTTCAGATCATGCTACTGTCATCTTGGACATCTCCTTTCCAGGCAGGTCTTTCTCCCGTTCACCCTGGCGCTTTAATTCACTGTTACTTTCTGATACTAACTTTATTAGTACAATTAACAGTCGTATTGATCTATTTATATCTACCAATGTCAATCCAGATGTATCTGCAGCAACTATATGGGAGTCATGTAAAGCTTATTTGAGAGGTGAAATAATATCTTATTCTGCCTATCGCAACAAGATCGATAAGGAAAAAAAAGTTTCTCTCTCCAAGGATATTGCAGAGCTGCAGTCAAAGTGTGTGGACGCACCCGATGCTGATGTTTTTAAAGAATTGCTTACGAAGAAGGCAGAATATGACATTTTGGTCTCTAACGAAACGGCAGAGTCCCTTTTAAAAACACGTCATAATTACTATGAGTTTGGAGATAAACCAAGCAAATTACTCGCTCATCAGATTCGGCAGTCTTCCTCATCAATGCATATTACTCAGATTAACACAGATATTGGAACGATCATTAACCCACAATCCATTAACAATCAGTTCAGGGACTTTTACGCTTCATTATACTCCTCCGAGAGCCCACATGGTGAAATACAATACGACAATTTTTTTAATTCTTTAGATATCCCTTCCATCACCTCTGAAGTGGCATCGAGTCTGGAGGCGCCGTTTACAATGGACGACCTTAGGAATGCTTTAATGCTTATGCAGAATGGGAAATCCCCAGGCCCTGACGGTTTCCCAGCAGAATTTTATAAAACATTTGCGGATTCACTGTCCCCACTGCTACTTAACATGTTTAATGAATCACTGCAGCATGGCATACTTCCTCTCACGTTACGTCAGGCTACTATTTCTCTTATTTTGAAAAAGGATAGAGACCCCCTGTCTTGTGGTAATTATCGTCCTATCTCTCTGCTTTGCTCAGATGTTAAAATCCTGGCCAAAATGCTGGCCAACCGTCTGGAGTGCATCCTTCCTAGTGTCACTGACACAGACCAAACAGGGTTTATAAAGAGCAGGCATTCTTTTCATAATGTCAGACGACTGTTTGATGTTTTATACTCACCCACAACCTCTGATGACCCTGAATTGGTCATTTCCATGGATGCTGAAAAAGCATTTGACCGCGTGGAGTGGCCCTACCTGTTTTACACGCTGAAACGTTTTGGCTTCGGCAATACATTTATATCATGGATTAAGCTTTTGTATACTTCCCCACTTGCTTGTGTCCGCACAAATAATGACTTCTCTGACTATTTCTCCCTCAAACGTGGCACCCGGCAGGGCTGCCCACTCTCTCCTCTACTATTTGCCATCGCTATTGAACCTTTAGCGGTAGCCCTCAGGTCCAGTCAGATGCAGGGCATTTCAAGAGGTGGTATGGAACACAAGCCATCTCTATATGCTGATGATCTCTTGATTTTCCTTTCCTGCCCAGATAAATCTATCCCCCTTGTAGTATGTGTGTTGGAAGAATTTGGACACATCTCAGGGTACAAATTAAATCTGCATAAAAGTGAACTTATGCCAGTTAATGCGGCGGCCACAGCCTACCCCCTTTCAAAATTACCATTCAGAACTTCTCCTGAGCACTTTAAATATTTGGGTATCTGTGTAACTAAAAATTATTCAGATTTATTTAAATGTAACTTTTCCCCCCTCTTAACCAGGCTATCCCAAGACGTTCACCGGTGGTCGCTCTTGCCTCTGTCTCTTGCCGGCCGGATAAATTGTGTTAAGATGAATGTGCTGCCCAAGTTCTTGTATCTTTTTCAGTGTATCCCTATTTTTCTTTCTAAATCATTTTTTAATTCGCTTGATAGTTTAATCTCACAATTTATCTGGAACAAAAGCACCCCGAGAATCAAAAAAGAAATTTTACAAAGACCTAAACAGATGGGCGGCATGGCTCTACCTAACTTTTTACTTTATTATTGGGCTGCAAACATTAGAACACTATTGTACTGGTGCCACACTGACAGCCAATCTTTACCATGGCGGCAGGTTGAGGAAGCCTCATGTGGCCCTTCTTCTCTGTTGTCCCTGTTGTGCCTCCCCCTGACTTCACCCTCAACTGCACACTCTAGTAGTGTTGTGGTAAAAAATTGCCTTAAAATCTGGAAGCAGTTCAGACGGCACTTTGGGCTACAGGTAACACCTATTTTGACCCCAGTATATTCTAACCCTCTGTTTTCTCCATCAGTTATTGACAAAGCTTTTTTGATTTGGAAAGACCTAGGGATTGTGTCAATAAAGCAGCTTTACATTAGTGGCACATTTGCCTCTTTTGTCCAATTAACCCGGGCTTTCGACTTGCCAGCCACTCATTTCTTTAGATATTTACAAGTCAGAGATTTTGTGCGTAATTATTTTCCTGGCTTCCCTGCCCCACCTCCCCCCACTCTCGTAGATACTATACTTGCTGTCAACCCAGGCCTCAAAGGTTCTATCTTAATACTATACAACACTCTTCATGAAGGTCAGACAACCTCCTCTGATGCTTTGCGCAACACTTGGTCTACTGAGCTTGGTGAGGATATCACTCCAGCGGCCTGGCAACACGCCCTGAGATGGGTCCACTCATCGTCTGTGTGTGCTCGCCATGGGGTTATACAGTGCAAAGTTATTCACAGAGTTCACTGGTCTAAAAGTAAACTTGCTCGGATCTACCCTGACATTGATGCAAACTGTGATAAATGTCATCAAGGACCAGCCAATCTTAGTCATATGTTTTGGACTTGCCCCACCCTCTCTCCTTTCTGGAGTTTTTGTTTCCCTCTCAGCCATCACATCTACCCACATTCAACCCACACCATTACCTGCCCTGTTCGGGGTTCTACCCATTGGCCTCTCTCTGCCGTCATATTTTGCCGAGCTTGTTGCCTTTCTCACGTTAGCAAGGCGTGCTATTCTGTTGCGGTGGAAAAGCTCTTGCCCACCCTCTCACTCTCAATGGATAAAGGATGCACTTTTATGAGATTGGAGAAAATTAAATATTCCCTTCGTTTCTCAGAATGGAAATTCCATAAAATCTGGCAACCCTTTTTAGACTATGTCAGATCTCTTCAAATAGACATTGACCCTGATGCTTAGGCAGCTGAGTCATATTCTCCCCAGCAAACAGTAGCTTGTAGCATGTTTATTTTTTTGTTATTTATTTATTTATTTATTTATTTATTTATTAGGGCCCGAGCACCGAATGGTGCAAGAGCCCTATTGAAACCCTTAGGATTATTATTAGGGCCCGAGCACCGAATGGTGCAAGAGCCCTATTGAAACCCTTAGGATTATTATTTTTTTTTTTTTTTTTTCCCCCTCCGAGATCGCATTTTTGGAGGCCTTAACATGCCCAAAAACTCACCAAACTTGGTAGAAAAATTCATTCGCCCGAAAAATTTTGAAATTTGCTGACTTTTGAAATGCACATATAAAAATGGCTCTATAGCGCCCCCAACGCGTAGCCCCTCTGGCCAGTTTGACACAGGATTATGAAAATTGGCACACATATGTATCACCTCAAGACGCACAAAAAAGTCTCTTGGACCCCCCCTCCAAACCCAACAGGAAGTCCGCCATTTGAAGGTTTGTGGCCATTTTTGGCGATGTGTGACCCTGCTGCCAAACTTTTCACGCCTCGCATACTTCAACGGATTGAGCTAAAATTCGCCGTGTCCACTCAGGACACCATAGGGAATAGACGCATTCCAAAACTCTTACAAAAGTCTGACGGTGTGGCCGGGGCGTGGCCTCAAAGTTTGACCATTTCTGAGGACACAGAAAGTCTCTATAACTTCTTTGTTTTCTGTCCGATCTGTACGAAATGTCACATGTATGATCAGAGTCTGACCCTAAACACATCTATACAACAATATTGAGCCTTTGACAGAGCGCCACCTACTGGCTACACAAAATGTTGTGTTTTCATAGGTTTTTCTGCCTGCCCCTGTGGCCTGTTTTGAGTAGGGTCACGAAAATTGGCACACATGTGTATCACCCCAAGATGCACAAAAAAGTCTCTTGGACCCCCCCTCCAAACCCAACAGGAAGTCCGCCATTTTTAAATTTCTGTTAATTTTTGGCGATTTGTGACCCTGCTGCAAAACTTTTCACGCCTCGCATACTTCATCCAATCAAGCTGAAAATCACTGTGTCCACTCAGGACACCATAGGGAATAGACGCATTCCAAAACTCTTACAAAAGTCTGAAGGTGTGGTGGGGGCGTGGCCTCAAAGTTGACCATTCGCCATTACAAAGGAACTCCCTGTATTTGTTGCCCTAACGCGTAGCCCCGCTGGCCAGTTTGACACAGGATCATGAAAATTGGCACACATGTGTATCACCCCAAGACGCACAAAAAAGTCTCTTGGACCCCCCCTCCAAACCCAACAGGAAGTCCGCCATTTTGACTTTTGTGGCCATTTTTTGCCTATTTGTGACCCTGCTTCAAAACTTTTCACGCCTCACATACTTCATGCAATTGAGCTGAAATTCACTGTGTCCACTCAGGACACCATAGGGAATAGACGCATTCCAAAACTCTTTCAAAAGTATTACCGTGTGGCAGGGGAGTGGCCTCAAAGTTGACCATTCGCCATTACAAAGGAACTCGCTGTGTTTTATGCAGTACTACCCATATACTTTATGCAATGTGGACAAAATCTTACAGTACTGCTATGGACCCGGGTCTGAACAGATATATCTGCTAATAGGATGATACAGTCATAGCGCCACCTACTGGTAGCAGGAAAGTTTGGTTGTAAACATGTGTTCGTTGTATATCTGTGGAAATAAGAGGAGGAGAGCATAGGAAAGGAGAGTATAGGAGACGAGAGCATAGGAGAGAAGACAGCGATGGCCCCGCGGATCGCAAGGTGCGCGAGGGCCCGCAATGCTGCTTGCAGCTTTAATTAGGGCCCGAGCACCGAATGGTGCAAGAGCCCTATTGAAACCCTTAGGATTATTATTTTTCATTTTTAGGGCCCGAGCACCGAATGGTGCAAGAGCCCTATTGAAACCCTTAGGATTATTATTTTTTTTTTTTTTTTTTTTTTTCCCCCTCCGAGATCGCATTTTTGGAGGCCTTAACATGCCCAAAAACTCACCAAACTTGGTAGAAAAATTCATTCGCCCGAAAAATTTTGAAATTTGCTGACTTTTGAAATGCACATATAAAAATGGCTCTATAGCGCCCCCAACGCGTAGCCCCTCTGGCCGCTTTGACACAGGATTATGAAAATTGGCACACATATGTATCACCTCAAGACGCACAAAAAAGTCTCTTGGACCCCCCCTCCAAACCCAACAGGAAGTCCGCCATTTTACCTTTTGTGGCCATTTTTGGCGATGTGTGACCCTGCTGCCAAACTTTTCACGCCTCGCATACTTCAACGGATTGAGCTGAAATTCGCCGTGTCCACTCAGGACACCATAGGGAATAGACGCATTCCAAAACTCTTACAAAAGTCTGACGGTGTGGCCGGGGCGTGGCCTCAAAGTTTGACCATTTCTGAGGACACAGAAAGTCTCTATAACTTCTTCGTTTTCTGTCCGATCTGTACAAAATGTCACATGTATGATCAGAGTCTGACCCTAAACACATCTATACAACAATATTGAGGCTTTGACAGAGCACCACCTACTGGCTACACAAAATGTTGTGTTTTCATAGGTTTTTCTGCCTGCCCCCCTGGCCTGTTTTGAGTAGGGTCATGAAAATTGATACACATGTGTATCACCCCAAGATGCACAAAAAAGTCTCTTGGACCCCCCCTCCAAACCCAACAGGAAGTCCGCAATTTTGAAATTTCTGTTAATTTTTGGCGATTTGTGACCCTCCTACAAAACTTTTCACGCCTCGCATACTTCATCCAAATGAGCTAAAACTCACTGTGTCCACTCAGGACACCATAGGGAATAGACGCATTCAAAAACTCTTACAAAAGTCTGACGGTGTGGAGGGGCCGTGGCCTCAAAGTTGACCATTCGCCATTACAAAGGAACTCACTGTATTTATTGCCCTAATGCGTAGCCCCGCTGGCCAGTTTGACACAGGATCATGACAATTAGCACACATGTGTATCACCCCAAGACGCACAAAAAAGTCTCTTGGACCCCCCCTCCAAACCCAACAGGAAGTCCACCATTTTGATTTTTTTTTGTAATTTTTACCGTTTTCTGACCCTGCTATAAAACTTTTCATGCCTCGCATACTTCATGCAATTGAGCTGAAATTCACTGTGTCCACTCGGGACACCATAGGGAATAGACGCATTCCAAAACTCTTTCAAAAGTATTACCGTGTGGTGGGGGAGTGGCCTCAAAGTTGACCATTCGCCATTACAAAGGAACTCGCTGTGTTTTATGCAGTACTACCCATATACTTTATGCAACGTGGACAAAATCTTACAGTACTGCCATGGAGCCGAGTCTAAACAGATATATATGCTAATAGGATGATACGGTCATAGCGCCACCTACTGGTAGCAGGAAAGTTTGGTTGTAAACATGTGTTTGTTGTATATCTGTGGAAATGAGAGGAGGAGAGCATAGCACAGGAGAGTATAGGAGACAAGAGCATAAGAGAGAAGACTGCGATGACCCCGCGGATCGCAAGGTGCGCGAGGGCCCGCAATGCTGCTTGCAGCTTTAATTTTTTTTTTTCTTCCTTCCCCCCCTTAGATCGCATTTTTGGGGGCCTTAACATGCCCAAAAACTCACCAAACTTGGTAGAAAAATTCATTCGCCCGAAAAATTTTGAAATTTGCTGACGTTTGAAACGCACATAGGAAAATGACTCTATAGCGCCCCCAACGCGTAGCCCCTCTGGCCAGTTTGACACAGGATTATGAAAATTAGCACACATATGTATCACCTCAAGACGCACAAAAAAGTCTCTTGGACCCCCCCTCCAAACCCAACAGGAAGTCCGCCATTTTACCTTTTGTGGCCATTTTTGGCGATGTGTGACCCTGCTGCCAAACTTTTCACGCCTCGCATACGTCATCGGATTGAGCTGAAATTCGCCGTGTCCACTCAGGACACTATAGGGAATAGACGCATTCCAAAACTCTTACAAAAGTCTGACGGTGTGGCCGGGGCGTGGCCTCAAAGTTTGACCATTTCTGAGGACACAGAAAGTCTCTATAACTTCTTCGTTTTCTGTCCGATCTGTACGAAATGTCACATGTATGATCAGAGTCTGACCCTAAACACATCTATACAACAATATTGAGGCTTTGACAGAGCGCCACCTACTGGCTACACAAAATGTTGTGTTTTCATAGGTTTTTCTGCCTGCCCCCCTGGCCTGTTTTGAGTAGGGTCATGAAAATTGGTACACATGTGTATCACCCCAAGATGCACAAAAAAGTCTCTTGGACCCCCCCTCCAAACCCAACAGGAAGTCCGCAATTTTGAAATTTCTGTTAATTTTTGGCGATTTGTGACCCTCCTACAAAACTTTTCACGCCTCGCATACTTCATCCAAATGACCTAAAACTCACTGTGTCCACTCAGGACACCATAGGGAATAGACGCATTCCAAAACTCTTACAAAAGTCTGACGGTGTGGCGGGGGCGTGGCCTCAAAGTTGACCATTCGCCATTACAAAGGAACTCACTGTATTTATTGCCCTAACGCGTAGCCCCGCTGGCCAGTTTGACACAGGATCATGAGAATTAGCACACATGTGTATCACCCCAAGACGCACAAAAAAGTCTCTTGGACCCCCCCTCCAAACCCAACAGGAAGTCCACCATTTTGATTTTTTTTTGTAATTTTTACCGTTTTCTGACCCTGCTATAAAACTTTTCATGCCTCGCATACTTCATGCAATTGAGCTGAAATTCACTTTGTCCACTCGGGACACCATAGGGAATAGACGCATTCCAAAACTCTTTCAAAAGTATTACTGTGTGGTGGGGGAGTGGCCTCAAAGTTGACCATTCGCCATTACAAAGGAACTCGCTGTGTTTTATGCAGTACTACCCATATACTTCATGCCATGTGGACAAAATCTTACAGTACTGCTATGGACCCGAGTCTGAACAGATATATATGCTAATAGGATGATACGGTCATAGCGCCACCTACTGGTAGCAGGAAAGTTTGGTTGTAAACATGTGTTTGTTGTACATCTCTGCAAATGAGAGGAAAAGAGAGCATAGGACAGGAGAGTAAAGGAGACAAGAGCATAGGAGAGAAGACAGCAATAGCCCCGCGGATCGCAAGGTGCGCGAGGGCCCGCAATGCTGCTTGCAGCTTTAATTTTTTTTTTTTTTTTCCCCCCTCCGAGATCGCATTTTTGGAGGCCTTAACATCCCCAAAAACTCACCAAACTTGGTAGAAAAATTCATTCGCCCGAAAAATTTTGAAATTTGCTGACTTTTGAAATGCACATATAAAAATGGCTCTATAGCGCCCCCAACGCGTAGCCCCTCTGGCCGGTTTGACACAGGATTATGAAAATTGGCACACATATGTATCACCTCAAGACGCACAAAAAAGTCTCTTGGACCCCCCCTCCAAACCCAACAGGAAGTCCGCCATTTGAAGGTTTGTGGCCATTTTTGGCGATGTGTGACCCTGCTGCCAAACTTTTCACGCCTCGCATACTTCAACGGATTGAGCTGAAATTCGCCGTGTCCACTCAGGACACCATAGGGAATAGACGCATTCCAAAACTCTTACAAAAGTCTGACGGTGTGGCCGGGGCGTGGCCTCAAAGTTTGACCATTTCTGAGGACACAGAAAGTCTCTATAACTTCTTCGTTTTCTGTCCGATCTGTACGAAATGTCACATGTATGATCAGAGTCTGACCCTAAACACATCTATACAACAATATTGAGGCTTTGACAGAGCGCCACCTACTGGCTACACAAAATGTTGTGTTTTCATAGGTTTTTCTGCCTGCCCCCCTGGCCTGTTTTGAGTAGGGTCATGAAAATTGGAACACATGTGTATCACCCCAAGATGCACAAAAAAGTCTCTTGGACCACCCCTCCAAACCCAACAGGAAGTCCGCAATTTTGAAATTTCTGGTAATTTTTGGCGATTTGTGACCCTCCTACAAAACTTTTCACGCCTCGCATACTTCATCCAAATGAGCTAAAACTCACTGTGTCCACTCAGGACACCATAGGGAATAGACGCATTCAAAAACTCTTACAAAAGTCTGACGGTGTGGCGGGGGCGTGGCCTCAAAGTTGACCATTCGCCATTACAAAGGAACTCACTGTATTTATTGCCCTAATGCGTAGCCCCGCTGGCCAGTTTGACACAGGATCATGAGAATTAGCACACATGTGTATCACCCCAAGACGCACAAAAAAGTCTCTTGGACCCCCCCTCCAAACCCAACAGGAAGTCCACCATTTTGACTTTTGTGGCCATTTTTTGCCTATTTGTGACCCTGCTTCAAAACTTTTCACGCCTCACATACTTCATGCAATTGAGCTGAAATTCACTGTGTCCACTCAGGACACCACAGGGAATAGACGCATTCCAAAACTCTTACAAAGGTCTTACGGTGTGGTGGGGGCGTGGCCTCAAAGTTGACCATTCGCCATTACAAAGGAACTCCCTGTATTTTTTGCCCTAATGTGTAGCCCCGCTGGCCAGTTTGACACAGGATCATGAGAATTAGCACACATGTGTATCACCCCAAGACGCATAAAAAAGTCTCTTGGACCCCCCCTCCAAACCCAACAGGAAGTCCACCATTTTGACTTTTTTGGCCATTTTTTGCCTATTTGTGACCCTGCTTCAAAACTTTTCACGCCTCACATACTTCATGCAATTGAGCTGAAATTCACTGTGTCCACTCAGGACACCACAGGGAATAGACGCATTCCAAAACTCTTACAAAGGTCTTACGGTGTGGTGGGGGCGTGGCCTCAAAGTTGACCATTCGCCATTACAAAGGAACTCCCTGTATTTTTTGCCCTAATGTGTAGCCCCGCTGGCCAGTTTGACACAGGTTCATGAAAATTAGCACACGTGTATCACCCCAAGACGCACAAAAAAGTCTCTTGGACCCCGCCTCCAAACCCAACAGGAAGTCCGCCATTTTGACTTTTGTGGCAATTGTTTGCCTATTTTTGACCCTGCTTCAAAACTTTTCACGCCTCACATACTTCATGCAATTGAGCTGAAATTCACTGTGTCTACTCAGGACACCATAGGGAATAGATGAATTCCAAAACTCTTTCAAAAGTATTACCGTGTGGCGGGGGAGTGGCCTCAAAGTTGACCGTTCGCCATTACAAAGGAACTCGCTGTGTTTTATGCAGTACTACCCATATACTTTATGCAATGTGGACAAAATCTTACAGTACTGCTATGGACCCGAGTCTGAACAGACATATATGCTAATAGGATGATACGGTCATAGCGCCACCTACTGGTAGCAGGAAAGTTTGGTTGTAAACATGTGTTTGTTGTATATCTGTGGAAATGAGAGGAGGAGAGCATAGCACAGGAGAGTATAGGAGACGAGAGCATAGGAGAGAAGACTGCGATGACCCCGCGGATCGCAAGATGCGCGAGGGCCCGCAATGCTGCTTGCAGCTTTAATTATTTTTTTTTTTTTTCTTTCCCCCCCTTAGATCGCATTTTTGGGGGCCTTAACATGCCCAAAAACTCACCAAACTTGGTAGAAAAATTCATTCGCCCGAAAAATTTTGAAATTTGCTGACGTTTGAAACGCACATAGGAAAATGACTCTATAGCGCCCCCAACGTGTAGCCCCTCTGGCCAGTTTGACACAGGATTATGAAAATTGGCACACATATGTATCACCTCAAGACGCACAAAAAGTCTCTTGGA
This sequence comes from Parambassis ranga, assembly GCF_900634625.1. Taxonomy (NCBI): domain Eukaryota; kingdom Metazoa; phylum Chordata; class Actinopteri; family Ambassidae; genus Parambassis; species Parambassis ranga. Next base: position 7,548 of record NW_021144814.1, on the reverse strand, counting down.
CCCCCCCTCCAAACCCAACAGGAAGTCCGCCATTTGAAGGTTTGTGGCCATTTTTGGCGATGTGTGACCCTGCTGCCAAACTTTTCACGCCTCGCATACTTCATTGGATTGAGCTGAAATTCGCCGTGTCCACTCAGGACACCATAGGGAATAGACGCATTCCAAAACTCTTACAAAAGTCTGACGGTGTGGCCGGGGCGTGGCCTCAAAGTTTGACCATTTCTGAGGACACAGAAAGTCTCAATAACTTCTTCGTTTTCTGTCCGATCTGTACGAAATGTCACATGTATGATCAGAGTCTGACCCTAAACACATCTATACAACAATATTGAGGCTTTGACAGAGCGCCACCTACTGGCTACACAAAATGTTGTGTTTTCATAGGTTTTTCTGCCTGCCCCCCTGGCCTGATTTGAGTAGGGTCATGAAAATTGGCACACATGTGTATCACCCCAAGATGCAAAAAAAAGTCTCTTGGACCCCCCCTCCAAACCCAACAGGAAGTCCGCCATTTTGAAATTTCTGTTAATTTTTGGCGATTTGTGACCCTGCTACAAAACTTTTCACGCCTCGCATACTTCATCCAATCAAGCTGAAAATCACTGTGTCCACTCAGGACACCATAGGGAATAGACGCATTCCAAAACTCTTACAAAAGTCTTACGGTGTGGTGGGGGCGTGGCCTCAAAGTTGACCATTCGCCATTACAAAGGAACTCGCTGTATTTATTGCCCTAATGCGTAGCCCCGCTGGCCAGTTTGACACAGGATCATGAGAATTAGCACACATGTGTATCACCCCAAGACGCACAAAAAAGTCTCTTGGACCCCCCCTCCAAACCCAACAGGAAGTCCGCCATTTTGACTTTTGTGGCCATTTTTTGCCTATTTTTGACCCTGCTTCAAAACTTTTCACGCCTCACATACTTCATGCAATTGAGCTGAAATTCACTGTGTCCACTCAGGACACCACAGGGAATAGAAGCATTCCAAAACTCTTACAAAAGTCTTACGGTGTGGTGGGGGCGTGGCCTCAAAGTTGACCATTCGCCATTACAAAGGAACTCCCTGTATTTTTTGCCCTAATGTGTAGCCCCGCTGGCCAGTTTGACACAGGTTCATGAAAATTAGCACACATGTGTATCACCCCAAGACGCACAAAAAAGTCTCTTGGACCCCCCCTCCAAACCCAACAGGAAGTCCGCCATTTTGACTTTTGTGGCCATTTTTTGCTTTTTTTTGACCCTGCTTCAAAACTTTTCACGCCTCACATACTTCATGCAATTGAGCTGAAATTCACTGTGTCTACTCAGGACACCATAGGGAATAGATGCATTCCAAAACTCTTTCAAAAGTATTACCATGTGGCAGGGGAGTGGCCTCAAAGTTGACCATTCGCCATTACAAAGGAACTTGCTGTGTTTTCTGCAGTACTACCCATATACTTTATGCAATGTGGACAAAATCTTACAGTACTGCTATGGACCTGAGTCTGAACAGATATATATGCTAATAGGATGATATGGTCATAACGCCACCTACTGGTAGCAGGAAAGTTTGGTTGTAAACGTGTTCGTTGTATATCTGTGGAAATGAGAGGAGAGCATAGGACAGGAGAGTATAGGAGACGAGAGCATAGGAGAGAAGACTGCGATGACCCCGCGGATCGCAAGGTGCGCGAGGGACCGCAATGCTGCTTGCAGCTTTAATTAGGGCCCGAGCACCGAATGGTGCAAGAGCCCTATTGAAACCCTTAGGATTATTATTAGGGCCCGAGCACCGAATGGTGCAAGAGCCCTATTGAAACCCTTAGGATTATTATTTTTCATTTTTTTTCCTTCCCCCCCTAAGATCGCATTTTTGGGGGCCTTAACATGCCCAAAAACTCACCAAACTTGGTAGAAAAATTCATTCGCCCGAAAAATTTTGAAATTTGCTGACTTTTGAAATGCACATATAAAAATGGCTCTATAGCGCCCCCAACGCGTAGCCCCTCTGGCCAGTTTGACACAGGATTATGAAAATTGGCACACATATGTATCACCTCAAGACGCACAAAAAAGTCTCTTGGACCCCCCCTCCAAACCCAACAGGAAGTCCGCCATTTGAAGGTTTGTGGCCATTTTTGGCGATGTGTGACCCTGCTGCCAAACTTTTCACGCCTCGCATACGTCATCGGATTGAGCTGAAATTCGCCGTGTCCACTCAGGACACCATAGGGAATAGACGCATTCCAAAACTCTTACAAAAGTCTGACGGTGTGGCCGGGCGTGGCCTCAAAGTTTGACCATTTCTGAGGACACAGAAAGTCTCTATAACTTCTTCGTTTTCTGTCCGATCTGTACGAAATGTCACATGTATGATCAGAGTCTGACCCTAAACACATCTATAAAACAATATTGAGGCTTTGACAGAGCGCCACCTACTGGCTACACAAAATGTTGTGTTTTCATAGGTTTTTCTGCCTGCCCCCCTGGCCTGTTTTGAGTAGGGTCATGAAAATTGGTACACATGTGTATCACCCCAAGATGCACAAAAAAGTCTCTTGGACCCCCCCTCCAAACCCAACAGGAAGTCCGCAATTTTGAAATTTCTGTTAATTTTTGGCGATTTGTGACCCTCCTACAAAACTTTTCACGCCTCGCATACTTCATCCAAATGAGCTAAAACTCACTGTGTCCACTCAGGACACCATAGGGAATAGACGCATTCAAAAACTCTTACAAAAGTCTGACGGTGTGGCGGGGGCGTGGCCTCAAAGTTGACCATTCGCCATTACAAAGGAACTCACTGTATTTATTGCCCTAATGTGTAGCCCCGCTGGCCAGTTGACACAGGATCATGAGAATTAGCACACATGTGTATCACCCCAAGACGCACAAAAAAGTCTCGTGGACCCCCCCTCCAAACCCAACAGGAAGTCCGCCATTTTGACTTTTGTGGCCATTTTTTGCCTATTTGTGACCCTGCTTCAAAACTTTTCACGCCTCACATACTTCATGCAATTGAGCTGAAATTCACTGTGTCTACTCAGGACACCATAGGGAATAGATGCATTCCAAAACTCTTTCAAAAGTATTACCGTGTGGCGGGGGAGTGGCCTCAAAGTTGACCGTTCGCCATTACAAAGGAACTTGCTCTTTTCTATGTAGTACTACCCATATACTTCATGCAATGTGGACAAAATCTTACACTACTGCTATGGACCCGAGTCTGAACAGATATATATGCTAATAGGATGATACGGTCATAGCGCCACCTACTGGTAGCAGGAAAGTTTGGTTGTAAACATGTGTTTGTTGTACATCTCTGCAAATGGGAGGAAAACAGAGCATAGGACAGGAGAGTATAGGAGACAAGAGCATAGGAGAGAAGACTGCGATGACCCCGCGGATCGCAAGGTGCGCGAGGGCCCGCAATGCTGCTTGCAGCTTTAATTAGGGCCCGAGCACCGAATGGTGCAAGAGACCTATTGAAACCCTTAGGATTATTATTTTTTTTTTTTTTTTTTTTTTTCCCCCTCCGAGATCGCATTTTTGGAGGCCTCAACATGCCCAAAAACTCACCAAACTTGGTAGAAAAATTCATTCGCCCGAAAAATTTTGAAATTTGCTGACTTTTGAAATGCACATATAAAAATGGCTCTATAGCGCCCCCAACGCGTAGCCCCTCTGGCCGGTTTGACACAGGATTATGAAAATTGGCACACATATGTATCACCTCAAGACGCACAAAAAAGTCTCTTGGACCCCCCCTCCAAACCCAACAGGAAGTCCGCCATGTGAAGGTTTGTGGCCATTTTTGGCGATGTGTGACCCTGCTGCCAAACTTTTCACGCCTCGCATACTTCAACGGATTGAGCTGAAATTCGCCGTGTCCACTCAGGACACCATAGGGAATAGACGCATTCCAAAACTCTTACAAAAGTCTGACGGTGTGGCCGGGGCGTGGCCTCAAAGTTTGACCATTTCTGAGGACACAGAAAGTCTCTATAACTTCTTCGTTTTCTGTCCGATCTGTACGAAATGTCACATGTATGATCAGAGTCTGACCCTAAACACATCTATACAACAATATTGAGGCTTTGACAGAGCGCCACCTACTGGCTACACAAAATGTTGTGTTTTCATAGGTTTTTCTGCCTGCCCCCCTGGCCTGTTTTGAGTAGGGGCATGAAAATTGGTACACATGTGTATCACCCCAAGATGCACAAAAAAGTCTCTTGGACCCCCCCTCCAAACCCAACAGGAAGTCCGCAATTTTGAAATTTCTGTTAATTTTTGGCGATTTGTGACCCTCCTACAAAACTTTTCATGCCTCGCATACTTCATCCAAATGAGCTAAAACTCACTGTGTCCACTCAGGACACCATAGGGAATAGACGCATTCAAAAACTCTTACAAAGTCTGACGGTGTGGCGGGGGCGTGGCCTCAAAGTTGACCATTCGCCATTACAAAGAAACTCACTGTATTTATTGCCCTAATGCGTAGCCCCGCTGGCCAGTTTGACACAGGTTCATGAAAATTAGCACACATGTGTATCACCCCAAGACGCACAAAAAAGTCTCTTGGACCCCGCCTCCAAACCCAACAGGATGTCCGCCATTTTGACTTTTGTGGCAATTTTTTGCCTATTTTTGACCCTGCTTCAAAACTTTTCACGCCTCACATACTTCATGCAATTGAGCTGAAATTCACTGTGTCTACTCAGGACACCATAGGGAATAGATGCATTCCAAAACTCTTTCAAAAGTATTACCGTGTGGCGGGGGAGTGGCCTCAAAGTTGACCGTTCGCCATTACAAAGGAACTCGCTGTGTTTTATGCAGTACTACCCATATACTTTATGCAATGTGGACAAATCTTACAGTACTGCTATGGACCTGAGTCTGAACAGATATATATGCTAATAGGATGATACGGTCATAGCGCCACCTACTGGTAGCAGGAAAGTTTGGTTGTAAACGTGTGTTCGTTGTATCTCTGTGGAAATAAGAGGAGAGCATAGGACAGGAGAGTATAGGAGACAAGAGCATAGGAGAAAAAACTGCGATGACCCCGCGGATCGCAAGGTGCGCGAGGGCCCGCAATGCTGCTTGCAGCTTTAATTTTTTTTTTTTTTTTTCTTTCCCCCCCTTAGATCGCATTTTTGGGGGCCTTAACATGCCCAAAAACTCACCAAACTTGGTAGAAAAATTCATTCGCCCGAAAAAATTTTGAAATTTGCTGACGTTTGAAACGCACATAGGAAAATGACTCTATAGCGCCCCCAACGTGTAGCCCCTCTGGCCAGTTTGACACAGGATTATGAAAATTGGCACACATATGTATCACCTCAAGACGCACAAAAAAGTCTCTTGGACCCCCCCTCCAAACCCAACAGGAAGTCCGCCATTTGAAGGTTTGTGGCCATTTTTGGCGATGTGTGACCCTGCTGCCAAACTTTTCACGCCTCGCATACTTCATAGAATTGAGCTGAAACTCACTGTGTCCACTCAGGACACCATAGGGAATAGACGCATTCCAAAACTCTTACAAAAGTCTGACGGTGTGGCCGGGGCGTGGCCTCAAAGTTTGACCATTTCAGAGGAAACAGGAAGTCGCTATAACTTCTTTGTTTTCTGTCCCATCTGTACCAAATGTCACATGTATGATCAGAGTCTGACCCTAAACACATCTATACAACAATATTGAGGCTTTGACAGAGCGCCACCTACTGGCTACACAAAATGTTGTGTTTTCATAGGTTTTTCTGCCTGCCCCCCTGGCCTGTTTTGAGTAGGGTCATGAAAATTGGTACACATGTGTATCACCCCAAGATGCACAAAAAAGTCTCTTGGACCCCCCCCTCCAAACCCAACAGGAAGTCCGCAATTTTGAAATTTCTGTTAATTTTTGGCGATTTGTGACCCTCCTACAAACTTTTCACGCCTCGCATACTTCATCCAATCAGGCTGAAAATCAGTGTGTCCACTCAGGACACTATAGGGAATAGACGCATTCCAAAACTCTTACAAAAGTCTTACGGTGTGGTGGGGGCGTGGCCTCAAAGTTGACCATTCGCCATTACAAAAGAACTCCCTGTATTTTTTGCCCTAACGCGTAGCCCCTCTGGCCAGTTTGACACAGGATCATGAAAATTGGCACACATGTGTATCACCCCAAGACGCACAAAAAAGTCTCTTGGACCCCCCCTCCAAACCCAACAGGAAGTCCGCCATTTTGACTTTTGTGGCCATTTTTTGCCTATTTTAACCCTGCTTCAAAACTTTTCACGCCTCACATACTTCATGCAATTGAGCTGAAATTCACTGTGTCCACTCAGGACACCACAGGGAATAGACGCATTCCAAAACTCTTACAAAAGTCTTACGGTGTGGTGGGGGCGTGGCCTCAAAGTTGACCATTCGCCATTACAAAGGAGCTCCCTGTATTTTTTGCCCTAATGTGTAGCCCCGCTGGCCAGTTTGACACAGGTTCATGAAAATTAGCACACATGTGTATCACCCCAAGACGCACAAAAAAGTCTCTTGGACCCCGCCTCCAAACCCAACAGGAAGTCCGCCATTTTGACTTTTGTGGCCATTTTTTGCCTATTTTTGCCCATGCTTCAAAACTTTTCACGCCTCACATACTTCATGCAATTGAGCTGAAATTCACTGTGTCTACTCAGGACACCATAGGGAATAGATGCATTCCAAAACTCTTTCAAAAGTATTACCATGTGGCAGGGGAGTGGCCTCAAAGTTGACCATTCGCCATTACAAAGGAACTTGCTGTGTTTTCTGCAGTACTACCCATATACTTTATGCAATGTGGACAAAATCTTACAGTACTGCTATGGACCTGAGTCTGAACAGATATATATGCTAATAGGATGATATGGTCATAACGCCACCTACTGGTAGCTGGAAAGTTTGGTTGTAAACGTGTTTGTTGTATATCTGTGGAAATGAGAGGAGGAGAGCATAGGACAGGAGAGTATAGGAGACGAGAGCATAGGAGAGAAGACTGCGATGACCCCGCGGATCGCAAGGTGCGCGAGGGCCCGCAATGCTGCTTGCAGTTTTAATTTTTTTTTTTTTTTTTCCCCCTCCGAGATCGCATTTTTGGGGGCCTTAACATGCCCAAAAACTCACCAAACTTGGTAGAAAACTTCATTCGCCCGAAAAATTTTGAAATTTGCTGACTTTTGAAATGCACATATAAAAATGGCTCTATAGCGCCCCCAACGCGTAGCCCCTCTGGCCGGTTTGACACAGGATTATGAAAATTGGCACACATATGTATCACCTCAAGACGCACAAAAAAGTCTCTTGGACCCCCCCTCCAAACCCAACAGGAAGTCCGCCATTTGAAGGTTTGTGGCCATTTTTGGCGATGTGTGACCCTGCTGCCAAACTTTTCACGCCTCGCATACGTCATCGGATTGAGCTGAAATTCGCCGTGTCCCACTCAGGACACCATAGGGAATAGACGCATTCCAAAACTCTTACAAAAGTCTGACGGTGTGGCCGGGGCGTGGCCTCAAAGTTTGACCATTTCTGAG